>NW_010414302.1:66207-68665 GCF_000710305.1 Buceros rhinoceros silvestris
GAAAGAGCAACCTTCCTCCTTTCTCCATTAAGTATCTATTTGACCTCATCGTCTTTATTTAATGAATATAACAAAAGCTGAAAACAAAAAAAGCAAGGAGATGGCATTCATCACAGCCTCAGACACTGAATTTGCCATGTTTCCCAAGCTTTTCAACAACATTTAAATAGTGTGAAAGCAAACAATTTTCTCCACTGCTGCCACTATGCTTTTTACACTCTAAAATTTCTATTTAAAATACATTGATTTAAAAAAGAAACTAGCAAAAACAATTGAAGATTGCATAATGGACCGGAGCTATTTTGACAAAGACTCAACACATTTAAAACTAGGGAAATGATACATATATGTAGTTGCATGCTCTGTACACGTGTAACAGAAAATACCTTCCTCTTGGTCATATAGAAAACGAAATGTACCTACCTGAAGTCAGAGCCCACCCTTTTCCCATTTTCAGGAATTCCAGGATCAGGACATGTATCAGATGCAATTGCATCCCCACCCTGGGTCACTGAAAAGTAAAAGAAAAAAAAGAAATTAGACATGCAGCTGTACAGATGACTCTTCAGTTTTCCCGTATGCTAAGTGTCACAGCCTGGATTTAACCATATGCATATTCTTAATTCTCTCTTGCAACGGTATAAATTATTACCATAAAGAAGCCAAATGTAATTGATTTCTTAGTTGTATTGTTTGTTTTCTTTGGTTATGATAGAAAATTATGTTTTGCTTCCATGGGAAAATATATTATTTCCCTTGGTCAGTTATCTTTTTACGGATATACTAGGATTCACAGCTTTTCTTAGGCAGGGAAAATACCATTTCATGAAGTCACCTCTTGAAATATTTACAACACACCATTGTAAATTTAAGATAATATAAGAAAATAAAATGTCCTTTAAGCTTCTGTCCACAGTAAGTCTTGAAATAGGGGAAAGCTAAGAACCCAGTAAAAACCTACAGAGCAATCCATTTGTAACCAACTGAATATGTGCTCATGCAAATGAGTCTCGAGATCTATTCTGTGCTTTCAGGTAGCAATAGAAAGAGAAGATATCCTACACTGTTCCATTCCTTTTGTCCTCTGTTCTTTCTCCCTCCAGACTGTCAGATATTTAAATAACACTAGGTACATAAATATATAAACTTACAGTCCTTTCAAAACCCAAAACAATCTGAACATTCAATTTTCACTGTTTTTCTTCTTCACTTGTAAGTAGGTATTTAAGGAATATGTGGAATTAAAAGTAATTAATCATGAAGAAAAGATACACATAGAATACACAGAGAACCTGAATACACATGTGCTTTCTATCCTGCACTTACACACAAGTCCATGCCTAGTTACACATCACCTGTCTTTCTGTTTCCTTCACAAAAGTATAGAGGTAGTAGAGATTTGTGATCACATTTTTAATCTCAAAAGATTTTTGGGAAACCCTTAAGGACAGGGCAGAATGTTCTGCCCGAATAATAACAAAAAAAAGTCAGTTGGAATATTTTAGCTGCATGAAATAAATTACTCACACCTGAGTGGATTACAGATAACAGCGTCACAGCTGAAAGGTGTTGAGAGACTAGATGTGAAAAGTGGCTGTTTTCCCACCCAGTGATATGCTTTAAATGTGACTACAGCAGCAAAAAGAGTGGTGACAAGCAGGGTACATACAATCAGGTGGCAAGAGCTGCACACTGTGTCAGTTTTGGCAGCATCAGGGACAATTAATTTATATAGAAATACAAAGTTTTACAAGGGAAGATTTAAAGAAGTCGAAAAATGCATTACAGCACCACAAAAGTATAACTAAGATTAAGCACTTGTAAGTACCGAAATGCTTGACCTTCTTAGAGAAACTGCAACAGTTACAGTATATTTCAACTTTTGTCTATTTTTTTTTTTTGGCATATAGAACGTTTTAAAAATATAGAGGGGAAAAAAAGAAGTATGGTCTCTTATCCACATCTTTTTCTATTTCTATCCCAGAAATCTTTCTTTAAAATAAGAAAGATTATAGCAATCTCAGAAATGGTTTTGCAGACACAACTGAAAATGAGAAGCTTTACTTAAAAAAAAAATTCCTAATAAATAGACCGAGCATGAATAAAAATTCAGTTTATATAGACATAAAAAATCACCATCTTGAAAATGCTCCAGACTAAGACCTCAGTCCTGCTAATTTCACTAATATTACTTAGATTGATAGATTTCTGATTGTGTGAATAAAGGCTTTCAGAACAAGTCTATACTACCTAATAAAGATGTATTTTATTCTGAGAATTTGAGTTTGTAGTTGTCAGCATTAAAATGCTGTTACAGTAAAAACATTGTCTTGCTAGAAAAACAGCCTGCTTGAACACTGATTTTTCTTAAAATAAAGAACCTTCCTACTAATATTTCTTCCATTTCTTTCAGGAAAAAACTGTCCTGGTGTCCCGGTTTGGACTAGACTTCCTTGTT
>NW_010414303.1:0-644 GCF_000710305.1 Buceros rhinoceros silvestris
ATCAAGCAGCTCTCCCCTCTTCTCTGCAGTGCCAGAGCCCATAGTGTTGTGTCCAGCAGAACCCTCAGTAGGACAAAGCCTGCTCTCCTCAAGTCCTGCTCTTGGCCTTGATCCTTCTCTAAGGAACCTCAAATCTGCTTTCTCCCCCCTGACTGTTATAGCCCTGAGCAGCTCTTCCCTGTTCCTGAGGGTGATGTCCTGCAGGACCCCCAGTGGAGGAGCAGCCTTGAGGGGGCTTTAAGGAGCTTTCAGACATGATGCAGCTTTTCTGTGCAGGAAGATCCACCATTACAAAGACCTAATGGCACAAAGGGCAGCTGGGGAGGCCCAGGCTGCAGCCAGAGAAATGTCACTGGAAGGGCAGTGCTGTGGTGGAACAAGTGGCCCTGAGGGAGACGGGATCAACCAGAGGCTTTGTTGGAGCTGCCAGAAATGGTGGAGAGACCCCAGCAAAGGAAGGAAGGCAGATGCTGAGGGGAGAGCAAGGTGTGGCAGCAGGGTGGCTGTCACCAGCCTGCAGAGGAAGAGGTGCAGCGGAACAAGTGGCCCCGAGGGAGATGGGATCAACCAGAGGCTTTGTGTGTCAAGGAACTGCCAGAAATGGTGAAGAGAACCCGCAAAGGAAGGAAGGCAGATGCTGAGGG
>NW_010414304.1:0-9335 GCF_000710305.1 Buceros rhinoceros silvestris
ATATATATATATGTAAATATATATATAGCTCATCTACATGAGTTATATTCTGTGTGTTCCCAGATGAAGGTTCTGGTTCTCCTCTCCTCCACAATATATACATTTTTGTTTTCTGTACAGCTTCAGGACTTGAGGGAAGCTTGCTGGAGAGAGAAGGTTTCCCTTTTGCAGGTTTCAGCTTAGGGGTACAGAGAAGCTTGAGCTATTGCTGACCAGGAATTTTAAGAGGAAACCTTGCATAACCGAGCCTGGCCCTTGTAGCTGTTAACAGCACTTGGTGCAAAGGTTATGAAAATCTTCCTGAAACGTTTTTATGCAATTAGGCAGAACTGTGTGGCAGGACTTTGCTACTTCCCACCATGGCATAACATCAGTGATGGTCATGTTTTTCCTGTGTAATCAAGAGGTGCGTCCTGGGCTGCTGAGAAGGATGGAGTTCAAAGGATGGTCACTACCAAATGTCGCCTTCGGAGTCCTGGTGTCTATGACTGCCAAAACAGTCTCATCCTGCTTCCCTGTGTCCCTCTCACTCCTTGGATATAGAGCAGAAACTTTATGCCTCTGAATAAGAGTGATGAATGTTAGAAGACCAGTAATTTTAATGTTGTTATAAGGCTTACTACCCACCAGGCAAAACTAAGAAGAAAAGATGAGCAAAACTCCATGTACCTGGAGCAGTCTTCTTTGATCTTATTGCTTTAGAAAAGGGTGACCTTGAGATCACCTGTGAACTCATACTATGTTCACCCAAGACATGAGCTTTCAAATCCTTGCCCTGGTATGTGTCTGCTTGATGGCCTTGGTACCTGGCTGGCTCCTTTGTATGTCAGTCCTTACTCACCCGTCTGGTGGGTGTGACAGTGGTTTCACACCCCACAGGGCACTGTGAAGGCAAATGTATGAAATACTAGCTGCTGCTGTGAGGTTTTCAGGAAGATGGTATACTCTGGAGCTGTCTCGTTGCCACAATTGCCATTCAAAAGCCTTTACACCCCACAGCACTGGAGCTAGAGCAGAGATTTCTGAGGTTAGATGCCAAGCAGCCAAGACATCCTGTACATGGAGGCTCCAGCCGCTCTCACTCAGCTGAAACATTAATATCGTCTTCCTCTTTGCATTGAGCAGCTGCCCTTACAGAGAGCTGCAGACATGCTTGCGTTCTTGCAGGTGGCACAGCTCGAGCTGCACCCTGTGTCCTTGCTTACAGGGACTGGGAGAAATGCAGAGTGGGCAGTGCAGAGCCTTGCTGAAAATCAGCCTCTTCTCCTGGGCTGGGTGGGTTATTTTTTGTTTAGAACTAAAATGCTCGGGTCCTTTGGGAAAATTGCCTTGCAAGCACAGACTTAGACCTAAGCTGTAATTTGCTCTCACTGTATGCCAAAGGAATGCCACTGCCTTCAAAGGAGTATCCAATGCAGACAGGCACGATGCACCCAGGTAGCGGAGCTGATTTCCTCCTTAGGCAGTCTTTCCCTTTCAGCATCTACTTGTGCAATAACCAGCTCCTGGCTGAGTTGCTATGGTAATATGAGTATATCATGGGCATTACACTTACTGTCACCAGGGTCATAGGAGAAAAAAAATAGCGGAGCAAGCTGCTTTACTTCTTAGCTTCCTGCAAAGCCATGCTATGAGTGTGGGAAAGAACCGGAAAGGACTGAAAGTCCCTGTATCTTCCATGCCCCACTAACCATGTTTCACATGCAGTGCAGCCTCAGAGCCAGGCGGTCCTTCCCATGCCCCAGGGATGTGCCCTGTGCAGCCCGCTAGGCTCCCACAGACTGACGTGCCCAAAGAGCAGGATGTGGCGGTGCCAGGAGATTTCTCCAGCAGGAAGACGAGGGCTGTGCCGTGGGCTCTGGGTGTGCAGGGGGACAGTGCTTTGTGCTCAGAGTGCTGCTGGTGCATCTGAGAAGGCTTTGAGGGAGAGGAGCGGGCCACTGCCCCAGGGCTGTGACCACTGACCCTTTCCATCAGGCTGCAGGCACCTGGAGGGGCTTGCTGCTCCCAGTTATAGGACCTGGGTTCCGCCCCCTGCCAGCAGGCACCAGGGCGGCTCTAGTCAAGGGAGGATGAGGTGATATGGGTGCTGCGTGTATGCGAGAAAGCTGTGCTGGACCCGGTCAGACGCAGTGCCTGGCTGCCTATTCACGGGCTCTGCCGGGGGCCAAAAGCGAGGTGGAGATGCGGGCTGTGATGCCTGCTACACAAACACTACAAAATCTGCCCTTTCTTCCCAGGCCCAGAAAGCTTACAGGAAAATTCTTCTACTGGTGTGGAAACCCGCGTTTCATGCAGCAGAGTGTTAAATAGCCCCTTGTGCAGTGACTATAAATGCGTAAGTAGGAGGCATAGGAGGAGGACTCTGAGGCCCTGGTCTTGCAGCCCCGAGCTCTGCTGTCTTCCAGCTCCAGTGCTTCAACCAGGCTATTTTTATCATTTGGACTGCAGTTTCTACTTACTATTCTTATCCTGTGTTACTGATTACTCCCGATTATGAAGGAATTTAAATTTGCTCAACACATGTTAATGATTCTGTGTTGTACAGCATAAATCAAGCCTGGCATCAGCAGCCACAGCTCAGGAGCGAAGTCTGCAGAGGGGCCTGGCCTTGGTTAGGTGCAGGAGAATAGGGCATTGTGTAAGGACCAGGCACTGTCAGTTTTTATAACAGAACATGTAAGAGCCTACACTGGCTTTATCCTTCCTTTTTGCTTGGCTGAACAGTCAGTCAGGAAAAGTTTGTAAGTCACCAGCAGAGGCAAATCCAGCAAGCTGTCAGACCTGATTTTCCTGGAAAGATGAGTACAAAACGCTGTTCTTTTTTACATTATTCATGCACATTTTTCTAGTTCTAAAGGATTCACTACGGCATATAATATACTATTTCCAATCAAATGAGCTAATTTCTCAGCAAATTGTTCTGCTTTGCCATAATCCACTAGCGGGATTTTTTTCTTGCATGTGCTGGAATTATTATTTAACCAATTTGCAAAAATTTAAGCTGCATTGGTCTGGGAGAAGAGAACCATGTGAATTAGCCACACTCAGTTATCAAGATCCTTAGGAGCCAGACGGCACAAATCTGAATGAGACTGATAAAGTGATCTCTGCTCCTTCCCCAGAGGAAGAGAAGAGCCTTTCCTCTGTCTGCACTCCTGCACTGTCCAGTGAAGCCCCTGCAAGGTCAGCCTGGGCAGCTGGAACCACTCTGAGCACCTCGATGCTGTCTCCTCCAAAGAACATGAGCTTAGTAACTGAGTGAGACAAACAGAGGTACTCCACACTGAAAGCAAAGTACAGCCCAATTTCAGAGAGCAGATGGATGACAAGTGAGCCTGAGGAAAGTGCTGGAGACCATTTAAGCCGCACCTGCAGCCAGCAGTGGATAGCTACAAGCTGTCAGTCCTGCCTCAGACAAGCTATCATTTATCCTCCAGTACAACCACATCTTGCTTTTAAATGTGTTGTTAAGAGAAAGAATTACTACAGTAGTAAGGACTGCATTTGCACTTAAATGAATTTTTAAACATCTTCTTGTTTAACCTTCCTGATGGAATAGACGTGTCTGCCTGTGGAAAAATTGAAAACCAATAAATAATACATCCACTGACTGTTTCACCTTGGAAAAGGTCACATTTTGAAACATCCTTCTGTTCATCAAATTAAAGTTTCGATTTGATGGAAGGGAGATTATTTGAATTCAAGAACTAGTAGCAGAACTGATTGCATGATGGGTGTCTGAGCTAGAACAATAGCGTCAGAAGCCAGAGCACTTCTGCTCCTGCTGGAAGCCAGAGCGATTCTGCTGGAACAGCCTCTTCCTGCAGGGAACATGCAGTACTTACTGCTTCGGTACTTACCTAAAATAATTATTAGCGTATTTATAATATGGCACAGTTATCAAACCTCTTCTAAACTCAGAAATTCTTACTGGGTACAGTGCTTCGGACTTTGGGACTGGTCTCCGTGGGGCCAGGTAGTCCGGCAAAGGACTGGTGCTGGCATAGGGAAATCTTGATCTGGGCAGAATCACTGCACTGGGGCAGCTCACACACTTACAGTCATCCCGCTCTCCCTACCAGCGACCTCTCTCTGTCCAGCCTCTGGAACTACCCTGTGATCCACTTGCTGGAGTTGCTGTGTCTAAACTGAGTTGCCCAGGGCACTTCCAAAAGCTGCAGCAGGGTGTGTGAGGAAACGCCCTCCTCTGGTCTGGGTGGACACAAGGGTAACAGGCTCTCGAGCTGTGAGACGATTGACACTGCTGCACGCTGAGAAGCAATTTATGGTATGTGCTTTGGCATCTCTCCTGAGGGCAGCATCACAGGAGAGCTGAGGTGAATCCCCTTCTTCTGCCATGTGTGGGGAGTCAGGAAAGTTCACAGAGGCTGCGTTTTCCTGGCTGCCAGCCACGGCTCATCACTACAGGGGTGCAGAAATTAGAGACAAAAAGGGGAAGGGGCTCTCCCGGGCAGAGCTGGGAAGCTTCATTCATGCTCATCATGACTCAGATAGCTACCCAGCATCTGTGGGAGGCAGAAAGCTGGGTGTGAAGTGGAGGGGGAGGCTTGTGGGAGCAGCACACAGGGTGGCTCATTGGGCTGCATGGCAGGGATGTGCTGTGGAGGAGTCCTGAGGTGGAGGCTCGGGTAAAACACGGTCTATGCTTGCCTTGCCTTATGGGGTAGGGGGAAAGGGGGAATGTTGCTTCATTTCCAACTTTATAATTAGAATATTAGGCCTTTATTAGAGCACAATTTATTGTGTTCATGCTAGTCTTGCCCTATGTTTTGCATGATCTGGGTGTTCCTCTTTACTTTCACCAATGCATTCCAGTAAAGCAGCGTTGTGGACATCCCCTGCTGTAACAGGGGCGTGAGAGTGTTCGGAAGCATCTTTGCTTCCCGCAAGGTTGTCAGAGTCAGTTTAGGGACACAACATGAGAGCTTTTGGACAAAAGCCCTGGACCCATGCCTGGCTGGCTGTGAAATACGGCATTTATGCATTGTACTCCCTTTCTCTTTTTTGCTTGGCCTGACCCTATTTGAATGCTGGAGCCACGTTAGCTGCCTCAGCCGCATGTGCAAGGACAGACACCAGCTCTCCTGGAACGTTATACCCACGCACCTCCCAGTGTGTATGTTCGAAACGTGGGCAAAGCCACAAGAGCAATCCCAGGAGAGATTTTATAGCAAGGTGCTGCTGGCGCTGTGTGTGGAGCGAACACATATGCATCATGGGCGCGCATTTTCTCCGTGTGTCTGCACTGTCGTAGGGCCAGGCCACAATGACTTTATATACGTTGCATTTCTGCCATACCTCTGTCAGAGTAGAGGCAAAACTGGAATAATGAGGCCTGTGCCGACTCACAGCACAGCTATAAATTCTAGGAATGCTTCTGAGGCAAGTTAAAACAAATCAGTAATTACCATGACTGACAGGTACTCTGTAGCGACCAATGAGGAGCCTGCTGATGAATACTAAAAATCTCTTAGCAGAGGAGTTACAACCATGGCTGTCAACATGGCTATAATTAGGCAGCGCTAAGTGAAATGGCTTCTTCTCAGATGTACTCCCTTGAGAATCCACAGATCTGGGCTGTCATACAAAAGAAGGGGCTAAAAGGGGCTGCTCGCTGTCTGTATTGTGGGGCCCACAGAGGCCAGTCAAAATGAGACCCGAGTGGAGCGGGTACAGGACTCAAGCCAGAGCGGGGTTAGTCTGCCTCTCAATCCGAACTGTCACACTTTGAAGTCCCCTTCTGCCTTCTTTTCCAGAGCCTCCAAGCACCTCACAAGTACCAGCTATGCCTCTCAAACACCCAGGAGTATTAATCACTTGAAAGATGAGTTAATTATCTCTGAGTTGTTGAGACATGCTGAAGGACAAGCCGATAAATTTTCATTGCACAGTGGGGAAGTGTTCCTCTGGCTGGGAGATCAGGTTGATGACTAGTTCACAAGTCTCCAGGGAAGCAGATGAAGAGACAGGAGTTTTCTGTGTGAGCAGGAATAGTCATAAATATAAAACCTCCTGTGGAAAAGTGAAGCAGTTTTAAGAGAGACCCATACATCCCTACGTAAGGATTAATCTTTGCATCAAGGCTAACTGTTGCCGTATAATTTCTCCAGTGCCTAAAACAAGCAGGTCTTTCTTCAGCATCATGCCTTTTATTTTTATGGTTTAGAGAAAATAAACACCCGTGAAACATTTGTGGACAGAAATAGCTCCCCAATCACCATTGAGCTCTTCTGTATTTTTCATGCTGGACATTGCAACCCTGATCTTGTTCTTTACATGTGTGTCCTGGTTTTGCCGGGACAGAAGCATAGGCACACCGTGGTCTGCAGGCCATTAGCAGTTTGGAGTCAGCCAGGGCAGCTGCCGTGAGCTGGCTCACAGGGGGATCCCAGACCATAAACGTCACCCTCATGATAAACGGGGAAGTTTGCTGAGCGGGGGGCTTCTGCTTGGGCTCCTGCTTTTGCTTGGGCTCCTGTACACTGCTTTCTCCACTTGTGACCACGGTACATTTGCCGGGCTAAGTATAACTTTGTACACTTTATATTGGCATTTGGTATTAGTTTGGCTGTTTTATTAAATCCATTTTCATTTCAACCCATCGATTTCCACTCCTTTTCTCAAATCACCCTTCCTGGTTGGGGAGGGGTCATTGGGTGACAGAGCAACTGCTGTAGTTTAGCCCTAGATATGGGCTAAACGTAGACACTGTGACACCACTTCTTGCAGTGGGTAAGTCTGAAAGAGGCTTGTCCTGGGGGTACCATACTGGCCTGAAATGAACTGGGCTGCGACACTCCTTCCAAGGTGAAGCACCAGCAGTGACAGTAACAACTGAGAATGATATAAAATTACCATTGATTAAGTCACCTCTGACTGTAATGCTGAAATCAGCCTGACTCCATCCTGGGTGCTGCAGACTATACTGCAGAATAGAAATAGAATAGAAAACATCACTTTAAAGCCTTGGTTAGGGCTGTTGTCCTGGGAACAGAAAATTTCCACTCCTCAAAATGCTGATCTGTTGACTCATTTTTCAGGTGAATTGTTGTTAAATCTTTCTGGGTGTGTTGCTGTTGCATCCTGTTTGTGCAGGAGTGAAGGGCTGAGTTTTGTTATCAGCTCCCCATGTGCCCATTCTAACAGCAAATGGCCTTGAGAAAAAGGAATTTGTGATTTCTGAGATGCCTTGAAACTCTGCTTCTAATCTTCATACAGGATTCAATCCATTAAGGCTAAGCACGATTCAGGAGCTTTCCAAGAGATGACAGATTTACCTGAGTTGATGTTTTGCACCAAGGCTCTCCCTGCAAGTGATGTGCCTTCAGTAGGATTTAGGAGTCAGACCATTAACTCTGGGTAGAGCCACATTTACCAAGCTGGAGCTTGGCCACTGCATTCATCTATAAAACTGGAATGTTTGTTCCGCTCCTGAGGAAGGCAACGAAAAGCACGAAGGACTGAATTAATCTAAGGGTAAGTAATTGCAGAATTGGAACTTCCAGGTCTTTTTACTCTGCCTTTTGTATTTCGAAGAGCTGCCATCCACCTGGGGTGGCAATATGTTGTCACTATCAGTACTCTTGAGTGGAGGACAGCAGAAAGGCAGCTCCGTCCTGTGAGTCAACGTCCTCCCATCTGAAACACTCGGTATGATTATCAAGGAGTCTTCTAAGTATGTCTTTTTCTTCCATCTGGCAGTTTGATCCATGTTCCCCTGTCACTATTTTTGATGGATTCATTTCACACGTAATGAAAGACTCTCTCATGGGTGTTTAAAAAGCAACAGCAAGGCAGTTGCTAGCACTCCATAGCAGACACCATCAACCAGTGGCTCTGCTGGCTGGGTGTAGTTGCTGTAGGGTAGGAGGAGTACCTCACCAGCAGTCTTGATCCTTATATTTGCCACGGTAGAAACATTTTTGATGGTATAAATGAAAGTGTATTCAATAGTGACCACTACCAGAACAAGAAAGCAGGGCTGAGCACGCCCCAGTATTTTTCTGTGCAAAGCAAGCACCACCTACACATGCTTGTGAGAGAAAGAGGTGTAGAGGTGATGCCAACACTGTTAGGGACAAGTACAGTCAAGGGAGGGGTAGAGGTTCATTTTAAAATGACAAGTGGGGGTACAGCTCTCAGATGAGTCAGTAAGGAGGAACCCCCGCAGAGGAGTCTCACACCTCTTACTGCCTTGCAGAACTGCTGTTGCTGCCTCTTTGCTCCTGTCCTACTTTCCAGGAAAGCTGCAAAAGTTCACTGCATTCTCACAATGCCCCCAACAGCAATTCTGAGCAACCTGCACTACCACAGCACTCATTAAGCCATCAGCTACACGAAGAGAAATCTGAGGATGATAGACAGCACTTTTCACTGGTGCTGCTCTTTGTATGACTAAGAGCTGAGCCTGGGCTGTGTGAGGTGGGGCAGGAGCGTATTTGAGAGTTTCTGTGAATTGCACAGGAGTATAACAGGCAGAACATTCTTTGTATTTCTGTACAAAAAATGATAGTGCAGAGAGGATGAAGAAGTATGCTGGAAATTCCACTCAGGGCCTCCATTACTGCTCAGAGGCTAAGCTCGGTCACTGTGCCACCAGATGTTGGCATCAACAACAGAGCCATTAAGAACAACACCTGGAAACCTCAGAGCCAAGCCTTTTATACAGCCTCATGGTCCAGAACTCTGTTATATCCTCTCCTTTTCATAAAGCCAGACCCATAATGGAGATATAAATAGTATTTTGGTGTCCTTCCTACATGACCCAGCTTGCAGACTTTCATCCTACAGGTGCCAAGACACACTTGCCCATGTCTTCATGGCCCTTGGAGAATGGAGTGATTTCTTCTGCTGCATTCCATCCATTTCACCCTTCCCCCAGAGCTACCTGGTTGTCAAATGAAAACCTTTAGTTATAGCAAAACAATACCCTATTGGAATTTCAGAAAAAAAAAAGATCTATTGTGTTTTCCCCTGAAGACCCAACTCTTCTGCTCCTCCAGTCAGTCAGAGGCTGACTGGGTAGGAAGCCACTGAGGAGAGTCTGGCTCCATCTTCCTCATCTTTGCAAATCCTTTCCCCATACCAGGAGAGAGGACCAGCTGGACTGTATTGCCAGGAAGACACAGTCCTCACTTCCTGATCCGCAGGAACCACTTTGAATTCACAACTCTAATCTGTTTGTATGTTAGATTTTAATAAAACATTAGGCACCAACTGTGCCACTGAAAATAAGATCTTTAGAAGCTCCTGAAAAGAACTCAGTTGCAATCCTTTAAAGCAAATTTTTAATATGCTTCTTTTCTTCCCTA
>NW_010414304.1:9405-12279 GCF_000710305.1 Buceros rhinoceros silvestris
ACACTTCATTTGCACTTGCAAATTTCCATCTGAGGACGTGCTAAAAACGCCAGCACAATATGAGTACCTCTTACACACTGAAGGCAGATTCATGGTGTGGGGCTGATTCCTAATGGCAGCCACAAGTCGTTATGTTTGCAACCAGTCAAGAAGCCTCACTCACTGATGCAGCTTCCAACACAGGCTTATTTGTAAAGCATCTCCTGGCTGTTAGGGTAAAGGAGAATCTGAACAGACTGGAAGTTTACCATTATATTTGTGTTGTCACAGACAAATACCCGTGTACTGCCTACCAAGGATTTCTCATGTCGGTCACCTTGCTGTTTATTAGCGCAAGCGCCAGAACTGCCCTGCCGTCCTGCTCCTCGTGCACGGGAGTTCCTGGGAGTAAGCCACTGGTATTTCTGAGGCAAGACTGGCAGCTCAGCAAGACTCACCCGTTATCAGAAAATAACCTTTACAATTAAATAGGCTGATATTGAGAACACACTGGAGAAAGTACAATACTGAAGCCCGAACCAAAAATACAGAGGAGATAAGTAGGATCTCATTCTAAGTGTCTTACTAACAGAGAAATCTTGTTTCTGTAGGACTTCACTACGATATTTAACTCAGAGAAAGACCCAAACCAGAAAAACTGTATTACAAACATATCAAGCAACATTTTGGAAATGGTTAATGGGCAATACCAACTCCTCTGATAGTTACAAAACTTTGTATTTTGAGTTAAAATTTATTCTTAGCCAGACTATGATCCTTTATCAGCATCACGTTAGGAATTTTAAAAGCTCTTCTTTTGCTCTGATACATTTAAAAAGGCAACACAACCTTCAGTTTATGAGGCTAAACAAACCCAGCTCCTTTAGGTACTGTTAATAAAATACATTTTCCATTCTCACATTGATGTTTGCAGCTTGCTCTGCGCATGATGCAGAGAAATGATCATTTTCCTTGAGCACAGGTTGCCTGAACTGCACGCAGATGAGTTCTGAATGTATGTGCCTGGGAATATATCAATACTCTGCTTAGAAAGACCTCCTTGAATACATAAAGTATCTGTTATGCCTTTGTCATGACCGCCCCATCACAGTCATGATATATCCTTCACTCCTCCCTCGCTGCAGCCGTCTCAGAGCTATGGGTGGCCTTTTTTGAGCACACGCTCTTCTTAAGGTCAGACTGATCTGATACAGCTTTAGCAGACTGAAGAGTAGATTTAACAGCTGCCTCTTGAGTGCACAAGAGAGACACCTCCTGGAGGTGATTCACTCCTGCTTGTCGTCTCAGGTAATAACAATGAACTTCCAGAAGTGCTTTTCTTTCTGTATCACTGATAAAGAAGCCTTAAAAACTGTTTGATTTTGACATCTAACATCCATATAGCTCCTGCCCTCATATATGGCATTGCCCTAGCAAATGCCACCTTATTTCCACTGCTTTAGTTACCAGTGCCACGCAGTGCTTTCGATATTCCATTCTTCTTCCATGCTGAAAATACTTCCAAACTTCCTTAGCATGTACCATGATAATATATAATGATAATAATAATAATAAATGAAAATGTTTAACAGGGTTAGGCCCAACACCTTGAGGAATTCCAGTATTAATTTCCTTCCCACTCAGTAATTCTTGGGCCAAGATGACTTGTGCTGGCTCCTTATTCACGTTGACACCCAGTTCTAAGGGTATCTTGTCCAGTCTAACGCAAGTATCATCACAAGCGATCAAATCAACCTGGCTTAGCAAATCAGCTCATCAGTTTAGCATCAGGTAAATGAGTTATGCCTGGAAATCGACAAGAGATACTAGCTGAGTTTGCCCTAATAATGTTATCTACATAATTTTCTACTTACCTTCAGGTCTTAATTATTTTTTTCCAAATTGTTCTAAAGACTGTCCACAACTACAAAAAGACTGATAAGTTTCTGACTGCCAAGATAATCTCCATCTTTTTAATAAGCACGGGTACAGTGCTTACTGTTCTGCTGTCAGATCGGAGCACTTCTAAATTTTAAAATCTCTGTTTCTGGAACAACAGTTTTATACATCAATTCTTTAGAACTTTTGATGCAGATAATTTTATTTCTTCTCTCAGTTTGAGCATGCTAAATGATGTGAGCTTCTCTCCCACTTTGCTTATGGTCACTCCTGTGCCTCCATGTTTTTTCCAGTCAACCACCCTAGCTTTATTTTCTGGTGTAGCCAGAACAGGACAGGAAGTATCCCAAAGGAATACTGTGAATTTACAACAGCTAATGCAGGTTCCCCTCTGAAGAGATAACATGATCATTTAGAGATAACATTACATACAAGACCACCTTCTGCTCTTCAATTTTTCACTTACCTAAAGCACAATAACATTTTACAAACATATAGACTTCTCTATTACAGAATCACAGAATCGTTTTTTTGGAAGAGACCTTTAAGATCATCAAGTCCAACTGTTAACCCACCACTGCCAAGTCACCACTAAACTATGTTTATGACCCTCAGCACCACATCTACACGTCTTTTAAATACCTCCAGGGATGGTGGCCCCACCACCTGAGACCTTTAAGATCATCAAGTCCAACCATTTTCCCTGCACTGCCAGGGTCCCTAAACCATGTCCCTCAGCACCACATCGACACATCTGTTAAACACTTCCAGAGACAGAGACTCCTCCACCTCCCTGGGCAGCCTGTTCCAATGCTCCAAAACCCTCTCTGTGAAGAAGTTCTTCCTGATATCTAACCTAGATCTCCCCTGGTGCAACTTAAGGCTGTTTCCTCTCATCCTGTCACTTGTCACGTGGGAGAAGAGACCAACCCCCACCTCTCTACAACCTCCCTTCCTAGTTGTGAAGAGCAATAAGGTCTCCCCCCAGCCTCCTTT
>NW_010414305.1:0-12657 GCF_000710305.1 Buceros rhinoceros silvestris
CAAGAATTGAAAACTCCATAATCTCATGGTCGCTGTGGCCACGATAGCCTCTAAAGATGTGGAGGCATATCCCTCCTTCCTTCTCTTTCTAACAAAAAAGAAATTTTAGTATCAAACTTTTAAAATATCATGTCCCAGACCAGCAGGAACACACTCTCTGTGCAAAACGCAGAAAATACTTTTTCTGACTGAGGATGTGAGGCCATCACACCATACAGAACTATGCTCGGTACCTAGGAGAAGAGATACAGCATGCTAAGTAGAAAAAACATTTGGCAGGCTTGCCCAAAGCAAAGATGCGCAGCCCCAACATTTCTGGATTCTCTCTGCAGTGTTGCATTGTAGGAGACAGGCACTCACCTCCGGACTCTTCTCTCCGTCTGTCCTCTGCATTGGAGACAACTTGGGTCAAAAACATATTCTGTCACTTCTACCCTGTATTCTACCATGTCTGATTAGCCAGTATATCCTCTATTACTTTGGACAGGTATGCTTTCATTACCATCCCTGGAATGCCATGGGTGTGTGGTCACAGTACCTATCTGAATATCTAAGAAATGCAAGACATGCTCTTACTGCATGGGGATTCTGTGCAAGGCAGCAATTTTGATTTGTTTAATTGTAGTGGGCAGACTTTCCTACCCTTTGACTGCCATTCAGCCAGCCTTTCTTTTTCCCTGTGAAACCCGTTTTCTTTCTGAAACTGGAGAAGTCTTGATGAGTGAAAATGAGATTACCTTCTGATTTAACCTCTCAAGGCCATTCATATGGATTACACATCTTAGACAAGTTGAGTAGTAGAAGGCCTGAACCTGAAGATAAGAAGGTACAACAGCCGCTGTAAAAAGTAAGAACCACCCCCCCATTCCCCACCCCAACTTTCTTTTCTCCCTTCAGTATCAATATAGTTCAAAATATTCTCTTTGGTTTTGTAAATGTTCGTTCACTAGAACGTTCCAAAGGGAAAAATGTCTGCCACAAATCCTCCTGTATTTGCACAGCAGTGCTTAAAGGACCTTAAAACCTTCAATGATTTGAAAGAAATAATTCAGTCAGGTAGCAGAAACACTGCCACTGCCGTCCGGTGACTGGGTGCATGGCTCACGCAGCATATAATAACTCAAGATAAGTCACTGTGAACTGATTTTACACACCATGCACAGAAAAATATGTTCCAAACATTTTGCTCATTGCAGTGAGATGTTTCTTCTCTGTTCTGCTTGCCTTACAGATACCCGGCTCATGTTCTTGCCATAACTGCCACAGTTTCACTCCACTTCCTCAACACTTTAGCAAAGCCACAACTTTTTCTTCATATCTTCTGATTTATTTTTTATGTGCTTGAATAACGAGCATGTCAAAGCCACATTTTGTGTTATTCACCTTGGATGTAGTTACACCCTGACCGTGTTATCAGGATAAGCCTGCTACAACACTTAGATTCCAAGAATATCCTACAAATCAGTAGCCCTTACTTCCCTACCTGCATCTGGCTGTACAGATCTGTGATGCCCTTTTATGTTACTGGCAATGGGAAGGTATCAACAGCAGAGAGGATCGTCCTCTGACCTGTTCAGTCTCAGGTACTGCTTGCTCCCTCCCTCAGATGCATGTTCTGAATGCAAGAGGTCTGTCTCACAGAGGTGATGTTCCTCTCTTGGCACCTAGGGTGTGAAGTGCTGTTTGGCAGCTACGATCCACAGCTGGTCTCCTCTCATGTGATACCTTGTGCAGACACACATCTGCATCTGCAGAAGTGTGTGGGGATTGCAGATGCCTGAAAAGGCCACGTTCTCCTTTAGTTTGACCCTTCTGTCTCAAAAGGAGCATTTGGGGCAGGTGGACCTGTTTGGAATTGCTAGGGGGAAAGCAAAGGGAGGAAATTCTTGTGGATCAGAGGACTCATGCTGAGCATCCCTACAGCTACCCCGGTTTCCAGAATCACTTTACACAAAAGCTACCTTCCTCAAATTAGCTGCTAAAACTCAGTTCTCTGCTTGGAACAGAGCACACGGATTTCTTTGCTTTGTGAGGCCTATCTGTTGCACCACTGAACGGGAGTTTAGAGGAGTAACAATATTTGAGAGAGGTAAAGATAGAAACATCTACATGTCCTAACTACTGTAGGACATTATTCTCTAATAGGGAATGCTTATTTTTCTACCTCAAAGTAACAGTATGAAATAACTTCCTGCTTGAAAAATATTACAATTGATCTAGGCCCACTGGCCTCCGTTACAATTAGTTTCAGCTGTAAGGAAAAGAAAATAAAATTTTTGCAGACTACACCGAACCAAAGAGTTTATTTTCTGGAAAGCCTTCTGCACACATTGGACATTGCTCAGTTTATGTGAATGCTGTGTCTCCTTTAGTTAAGTTTACCTAAGAAGCATTTAGGCTGCAATGGTTCGTAATTACCCTAGCACAGTATCTTGGCATTCTTCTAAATTTGTGCTTTTCAGCAGTGAGACTCCTTCTTGCTTTATCTTTAACTGCCTGTGCTTTTCTGGAAAATGTCTCAACATTACCACCTTACAAAGCGGATAATCAAGATTTATTTTTTTTCCCAGACACCTCTTAATTGTTTACACAGTTACTGGTCTCCTGTTTTCTCCCCATCCCCGTTTTCCTTTTCCCTGCAGAGGAACACATTTTCACCGCTAATACACACCATAATTGCAACGTACTAGAGCATGGTTACCAGTCCAAAGCCCAGTGGAACCTTGAAAGGTTTCTGAACCACAGAAGAGTCTGTAAGGCTACTACACAGTATCACACAGCCAGCCTCTATAAAGGATTTCAATTAAAAGAACTCTTCCTGTGTTTTAAATTAGTTTTGTTTGTATAGCATTTTCTGTTTTCTAATCTTTATAGTCATATAACTGAGAAAGGTAGTTTAAGAAGGAAAATAAGACTGTCAAATGTCCTAATTCATCATGAAACTGCTATTTTTCAAGGATGAAAAAAAGCCTGAATTTTCAATTCTTGAAGTGGTTAATTACAAACATGAACTTATTCAGCTGCTTGTTAGTAACTAAAATTCAATACAGCAGCACTGCAGGCTCACTATCCTACACACTCTTCTCCCATCCTCCGCATCAGAATCACTACAAATTCAATGTAATGATTACAGGCATCTCGCGTTGTAACATACAGATCCATAGCAACACTGAGGAACTTTTACTTTATTTATTTGTGTGTTTAATTTGATTTAATTTTGTGCCCAGAGGCTTTTCTGTAACACTGAATTAAGGAAGCCACTGTATTGTTCCTGTAACAATACTTGGAATCAAGACTAAGCAGAACACTCTTTTTAAAGAGTCAGTCGTCTTCCAAATGCTTTAGGGAACAGGCAAAATGACTTACATGGCTTCTGTCATCAGTCCTCAAAACTTACACATCTGCACACACTATTTTCTAAGAAGAAAGGGCAAAGTAACCATTAAGTTCCAGTTTTTACTTTTAATCCCTTTTTTAATGAGGTAGATAATCTCCTTGGAATTACTGTTCTTTAATAGGGCATATTTTATTGTTGTTGCAGTTGAACAAACTAAGAGGACTACAACATCACTTACCAACAATCCATTAGTGTCATCACCCAGATTCTTCAGACATGAAGGTAAGAAATGTTTCCTTCTTGTAGTGTCCAAACATATTTGAATGTCTGCTGAGTGGGGGTTTAATGGCTTTGGAGGAAAGCACTAGGAAAGTCCTAAATCTGTGTGACAACTCCCTATTTGTAGAAGTCACAGAGGGAAACAGAGGTGTATTCCTCGTGGAGGAAGAAATGATCTTATTCTGAAAAACTGTCACCCTGGTATATGTTCAGGATGTGTCAAAACATACCAAAGGATCAAACACATATAGTAGAAATCCAGAGTAGTGAATCCTGTCCCTACCTCACCACTCTACTAGTATGGAAGATAATATTATCAGGAAAAGAAAA
Source organism: Buceros rhinoceros silvestris (assembly GCF_000710305.1). NCBI lineage: Eukaryota > Metazoa > Chordata > Aves > Bucerotiformes > Bucerotidae > Buceros > Buceros rhinoceros. The sequence continues at coordinate 3,947 of NW_010414305.1, forward strand.
GATGCATGACCTATGAGACAAGGCCCTCCCAGTGTATGTGAACTCCTTCAATGAGTTGCAAGAATAATCACAGAATAATACTGCCTCTGTTTGAGGGAGCAGTGATTCCTCCAAACTTTCAGCCTTGGAAGAGCAACTTAGACTACACATAGGCTTTTCCCCCAAGAGAATATAATAATGACAAAGATGATCATATGTTTGGTATCACTGGGAAGAACATAGACAAAAAGTGCCAATGAATACAGAAGTATACATCGGTACTGAGCATGAATTAACGTAAAAGATGAGTTCAAAAAATGGGTCCAACATCCTAATTTTTTACAAAAAATGCTGATTGTACTATATCAAAATCATTACAGTAGAAGACAATTAAATATATTTTCAGCAGGATCCATGTGAGCAGCCTTCAGTATCCATGCAGTTGTGCTAACTGATACTATGGTGCAGTCCAAGTGACAACAAGAATTTATCCATATTCACAAGAAACTTGCTTTTGAATTTCTCTGTAAGATACAGTCTTGTTGTTCTTTACAATTAATACTACTCCTTATCTTATCCTAACTTATATTCCTCTGCCAGCCACAGCAGGATCCATGTGAGCAGCCTTCAGTATCCATGCAGTTGTGCTAACTGATACTATGGTGCAGTCCAAGTGACAACAAGAATTTATCCATATTCACAAGAAACTTGCTTTTGAATTTCTCTGTAAGATACAGTCTTGTTGTTCTTTACAATTAATACTACTCCTTATCTTATCCTAACTTATATTCCTCTGCCAGCCACACTGTTTTAAGTATAGGGTTAAGATCCTTTCTCATGATATGCACATGCAGATCACACAAGAATTAATGACTCAAAGCTTTCAGATGCCCACACGAATTCCATTGTCATTTCAGTTTCTTCACTCAGCAGAAATAGTCTCATATAACACCACACAAAAACGGTAAAAAGGAAAAAACCCAAATAAACATCATTCCACTGAACCACCACGAAAACTAGGTCATTCACTCTTCTCCATGCAATCTGCAACACACAACAAATTCAAAAGAACAGAGTCAAATATCTGGATGTAGAAAGGAAAAAAAAATAACCTATAGGTATGGAGCACAACACAAAGCATTTCCCCATCATCTTCAGAAGACACTGCAGTTAGGTTTAGTACGCACCTTTCTAAGGCATCAAAAAAAAAAGTCTCAAAAAAGAGAAATTATTTTAAAACGCAGTGTTAGAAAGTTGGGTAGCCAGTAGCATATTTACTTTGTGATTTGGAAACATCAAATTGAAAAACGGTGCTTTTGGAATAGCTGATACTTGCCAGTTTTTGAGACAACTGATAGTATCAGTCAGACAAGTAACCTGTATGCCCGACCATCATGCCAGGTAACCTGAAGCCGAAGAGATTGTTCAAGAGCATAAATAAGTTTCAGAAAGAAGGAACAAAGTCTAGGGTTTTTTCTCACTGTTGAACACCAACAATAATATTCTGCAACAAATTGTTATTAGCCCTGACATTTAAAGTAAAGGCCTACTAGTGAATCAGGACTAGAAAAAGGAAGGAAGAGAAGGGGGAGACAAGCACAACTCACTCAGTGAAGAGCAGGACTAGAACATCAGACACGTAATGGGTGAGTGTCACGCACTGGCAGATGTACTGAGGAAGGCAGTTGCTCACTGCTGCTGTGATTAACTGAGCACAACGCATCAGGGCTGTGGTCTGAATACCAGAAGCTAAGTACTAGCATAAAACTAAAATATAAGATAATTTTTTAAGGTAAAAATATTTATTCTTAAAAGTGTTGTAAAATGTTTTGGAGCTAAAAAATTGAAAAGTGTAAACACTATAAGAATCAAGAATTTCTTGATAACAAAACTAAAATACTTATAAAATATTTATATTCTGACCACATGAAAAATGTGTTAATAGTTTTACTTACTTTGGATGGGTAAATTCATCCACTAGCACAACCTCTTCTATCAAGTCTCCACCAATGGTCCGAGCCAAATCATAGAAATCATTTTCTGAGTACGTCTCAGAAGGCAGCCAAAAGGAGATGTCATTGATCAAAGGTGGGTATCTGCTGAGTGGCTAAAAAAATTAAAAAACATACCTTCATAAGCAGCTGGACTTGGTAGGTATACAACTGTTCTGAACTTGCGTAACACACAGCAAACATTTTAGAAGCTTTCTGAAATGCCTTTTGAAGTGTGAACTGACCTTGTAAACAACTGAGATGTAAACAACAGATGATTTTATACTAGGAAATGTGTTTTAAAGATCCCCTTATAACCAGTTTGATACATTCATACATATATAAAAAACCCAACCTCTTTCATTTACTAAAATCAGCATCTACGAGCCTGAATACACTTTTGGATCAGAGCTGTTTAAAAGGAAGAGATCATTTTAACATGATTATTCACTGGTAGAATTGTACTTTTTAAAAGCATTCTTCGGATTTTTTTACAGATTCAAAAAATCCTATCACATTCATATATAAAATTCATATTTATTTTATATCATTCTTATATAACCCAATACGTTTATTTTATGTACTGTCCAATTTCTAAGAAAGTCTTATTAATAGGCACCTTCTTATTAAAAAGTTACAACAAGAAAACCACTTTGGCTTAAAAAGAGGAATCAAAAAACCACTTCCCAGTGGTTTTTATGGACATCCAAACAGCAATACTTTTTTTGTTGTTATAGATGTTAGCATAATTACTAATTCCACAAGTACCACAGCAGACTCTTAAAATAGAAAGGGGCATCTTTGCTGTAGGCAGAACGACCTCATCCTGTGGTCAGAAGGGTCACTTCTTTTTTGCAAAACCAAGAAAAACAAAACAAGATGATTATTAATTTTTCAGTTTTGATGAAACTTCCCCAAAGTCAATGGGTTCCAGATCTCATCTTTGCTGAGATGTTCCCCGCTTTGGGGAAAAGAAAGCGGTAATGCTCTTCTTTCACGTCCTTTAAGTCTTGTGATATCTTACTTCTGCCTTCCATTAACACGCTGCAGTTGAAATAAGTTCTTTTGCACAAGATTGTTGGGGTCTGCAGGGGAAAGTGTCTTTTTTTATTTTGCTTATATATGTACGTCAGCTGATGTGTACACCTTGCTCTGTACAGTATATTATCATGTATTCCATGCCTGGAAATGTTTCACAATGGAGCGCTGAAATCCTAAGTGAATACCTACTAAAGCAATAAACCTGTTAAAAAGGCAAATTTACAGCATGCTGATTTACTCAAATCCTTTCTGTACAGTATAAATCAGTCAGTGAATATCTGATAAGGAATACAGTAGAAGTTTTAAATTCATAACCCTCCCAGTGAATAAAATCATGAATCACAAATGATTATCCAACTTGTTAAAGGAATAAATTTGTTAATGAATTCATATCCTGTACACCAAATTAAAAAAGCCTTGCACAATAAATCCATTACAGAAGAACTTTTGATAAAACACTAATGAATGAAATGTAAACATCTCTTCTGCTATACAGAATTCACAGCTGCAGATGCTGAAGATACTCCTCAGTCAACAACCTGATACCTATGTTAGCGTATAATCCTGCAGTAGACCCCTATATTCTCACGTCATCTCTACCCACCACTATGTTTACCACTGCTGGATTTCAGCAACCTACTGAACGCACTTGAAAGCCTGAGGGAACTAATCCAAAACTCACTGAACTCCCAGCTTCAGGACATTTAATTATTGAACCAGAAGATGTGGCTCATAACCTTAAGCATGGGCAATCCATTTGGCCAGGTGTCTATTTTCATTCACACAGGTACATGGACACTAAAGGGAAATAATTACATGCTCAAGTAACTCCGTAATATCCTAAACACCGAGAGGAGCAGAGTAACCACAATTCAGAGTGAATGCGTTAGGTTTGTGTTTGGCACGGTTTCGGTAGCGGAGCATAGGGCTCCTAGCTTGTGCCTGGTGGGGGTTTGACACGGGCTGCTGGTGCTGCCCCTGTAAGAAGTTTCTTGAAAAGCTTAACCTGCACCTGGCTCCAATCTGGCCCCGCCTTTGGCCAAGGCTGAGGCAAGCAGCGCGTCTGTGAATAAAGATATTTAAAAGGAGAAACCTGTTTGGCTAAGGGCCTTAGTTTTGGGAACTCTCTTTTGTTTTGGAGAGGGTAGGACAGAGGGAGAGATAACCGTGCCAGGCACAACCATGCTGTCACAACCATGCTGTCACCAAGGTTAGTGAGGGAAGAGACTGGGGAGATGTGCTGGCCTGTGGTGAGAGGGCAGGCTGAGTCCTTGCAGTCCTCAGAGATCACTGGTGGAGAAGAGGTCGGTTTGCAGCCCATGGAGCAGCCCATGCTGGAGCAGGCAGTTTATCCTGGGAAAGGCTGTGACTCTGAGGGAGATCAGTGCTGGGGTGGCACATTGCTGGGAGACCAACTGCCAGTGGAAGACCTCCACTTTAGCTGGAGAAGTTCATGGAGGACCATCTCCTGTGGGATGGATGCCATGTTGTCACAAGGTAGAACTGTGAGAAGTGTTTCCCTTGAAGAAAGGGGAGTGGCAGAAGCAGCACTGAGTGGGACTTAGTGGGACCTCCCATCCTCTGCCCTCCCTGTGCTGAGGCAGGGGGTGGAGGGAGCTGGGCCTAGGAAGAAGGGAGGGATGGGGGAGAAGATGTATTTAAGATTCTATTGTTTCTCTCACTGTCCTACTCTGGATTGGTGTGATTTTGTTTAAATTAAATAGGTTTTTTTTCCTGAAGTTTAGTCTATCTTTTGCCTGTGACCTTAATTGGTGAGTGGGCCCTCCCTGTGCTTTGTCTTGACCCTTAAGCCTTTTGTTGAATACAACAAAACAACTCTTCTACTGGAGTGAGAGAGTGGCTGTGTGGTGCTTGGTTGCCAGCTGGGTTTAAACCACAATGAGTGTTTAACTGCTATCAGTTTCAAAATGTCAGGCATGTAGAAAGCGCACCTTTTCTCCCCACTTCAAATGAGGTGTACACAAGGACCCAATATCACTATCATTAAATTTGATGTGAGCAAAATTACTCAAAGATGTAATAAACTGCAGAATATAGCCCTCCTGGATTATCAAGTTTATAAGAAAACTCCTTCTTTGACTTAATCCACGGTGTCACTAGCCTGGATATGGAATTGTGATTTTGTGTGTGCATGCATGTGTGTATGCTTCTCTGTGTTACAAAGACTGGAAGAACAAACGCTTAAAAGAGTAAGCATAACTTTTTTGTTATTAGGTACTAACCTTTTCTTAGAGCCTTACAATGCAGAAAAATCTTTTATGGTAAAAACAAGGCAATAATCCTGTATTACACTGTCTCTTCACCACCTGGCTGCAGTCAGTATCATTGCAGTAAATTATATCAACTTTAAAGTTAGTACAAAGATGACATTCCTAGTTCTCAAACATATTGATCTGCTTGTTGTAGGCTACACAAGCTACATAACTGTTTATTAGCTACACCTAAAATATGCAAAGGATTAGACAAGAGTCTCCAACTGGCAGGTCAAAATGAAATTACTAAGTCTGTATTTCAGGCGCCCCAGGAAATTCATACTGCGGTCCTACAGATCCTGTGGCCATCACTGTCTTCCTTTCTAGACTATTCTGCCCTTTAACAACAGCAGTCTAAAGCCCATTGACTTTGATTCCTTTTCAGGTTCAAGGCAAAGGCAGCACCGAAGACTGTTTCCTTATGAATTTACAGACCTTGTAGATGTTCCCCTTGAGAGAAATGTGTCTCTCCCACTACGTTTTCTACTCTGCTGTCACCTCCAGCAGCTACTTCCAGCTATGCCCTTTGATGGACATGCTCCAGCACAATGCTTGGAGAATCTAATGACATCAGCTGGCTCTGCTGCCTGTGTGCTGGCCAACTCTAAGCTCGGTGCCCAAGCCTGGAAGCCCCATCACCCCTCCTTCCCCTGCTTGACCACCCCTCTTAGGTTTCTGGGAAGCGCAAAAGATGTTTAGGAAAAGGTAGAACCCATCCCACCTAAAACGTGCTGATGTGAGGCACTGGTCAGGAGTGGAGGGCAGCACTGCTGATAGAGACAACTCTGCACAACTTCTACGGTCCCATCAGAGCTTTGTCACCACAGCGCTACTTTAAATGTTCTGTTTACTTTCCACTTCAAACACTGCAGTCACACTGTCTTTGTCATTTCTCAAGAGCCTCAAAAAACAAGAGTGCTTTCCCACTGTTACACTATCTATAGGACTCCACTGAGCCCACATTGTCGGGAATATTGTAAATGACATCATATTTTTCAATCAGCCAAGCCGAAAGCATTAAATAGTCCTGAATTACTATCATTTTTTTAATAATAAAATGGAAGCTTATGATGATCCACCCTCAGTGATACATGTTTACTAGTTGTTATTCACACTTCCTTTTCTGGTTAATAAATAAGTCGAGTACTTAGTAAAACTGCAAGCTTTTCCCTCTCAGGATGATAATTCTAGTATAGAAATAGTAGGTAGTATAGCAGCTGGACACCAGTGCTGTACCCTGCCCTGACCAGCCTGCCTCACCCATGCCGAGATGTACCTGAAGAGTGCTGAAAACTCAAGGCTGTGACTCTTCTACACGGGTTTGCGACAGTTTAGGGCATTCCTCATCCCCAGCCCTCTGCTCTACTGTTCTGTCTGAACTTACTGTCCCTGCAGAAGCTGATAAACACATTTCCCTGTCATTGCAGTTCACAGCCCACTGTAGTCAGCTGAAAATTGCCTCTCTCAGTGGTTTATGCTAATACATGCTGGACGAAGTATTGCAGCAGCTCGAGGCACTGGAGGACAGCTGTCTTAAGCAGCAACATGATTCACCGCAACTCCTCTGTCAACAGAAGATAGCAAATACTTGGGCTCTGCACTTGTTGCCACACCAGGGAACTACTCTGAACACCTTGGCAGCAAGAATCAAGTGGTCACCGTAAGAGTAGTCTCTGTTTGTCTGCACACAGCAAAGGATCATCAACTAGCCTGGATCTAAATACCTCAGAGCTGCACAGCACAGAAAATACGATACATGGCAGAAACCTCCATCTCTGGAGGAAAAACATCTGGGGGTAACATACAGCCAGTGCCGGCAAATAAACCAGCACAAGGCCACAGAGTGTCTTTAGCTAACAGTCCTGCAAAACGGGATGAACCTCAGCACTTCCCACAAATATTTGGCTTTGGGAAAAAGACCTTCACATTTTCCCAGATGCAGTAACTGTGAGTGCAATATGCTGAGCGGACAGGAGAAGTTTTGTGCTGTGGCCATTCACTTGGTTCCCTCCCTGCTGCCGGCTGCAGATGGAGGGACACAATGAACAAGTGACAAACATGGCAGAGGAAAACTCTGTACCTGTAGTTTGACAAATGCAAGATTAACGATGACATGTACCAAAACAGGGTTAGCAACTCCACAGGAGCCAAACTATTTAAAAACCAGCCATGCTTTACTGCCATCACGAGTCTAAGTTGGAAAAGCACGAGACTCCTCAAGCGTAATGGCTGTCAAGCTGTAACAGTCCTACACTGCCCATATACAGTGTCAATGCAACATCGTATTCTCATCAAAATGAAAGCTACAGTTTTGTAATAGCCAAGCCTTTCTTAAAATGTTCCATGGTGAAGCTACATAAATTCAGTGTTATCATAGGAAATTTAAACATGATAACAGGCATGAAATTCAAATTTCCAAATTTACAACTACAACGTAACACCATCGCACATAATGAAGTTTTCCGTATTGGTGTGTATGGTCCTACATTTACAATTTCATATTTATGACCAGCATAGACAAATTACAGTTGCTGCAGGAAATTTAATTTCTTGGCTGTCATGGTTTAAAATTTGCAGTCGCAATATTCCATTATGAAGTCTTCTACCCTTCCCTTTACCAAATAAATTTTTTTCTTAAGTTACATATAGTAAATTTTATATATTCATACATGTATCCACACACACATATGCATTTATGTGTACACACACATGCATGCATATCCAAAGGAGGAAATGGAAAAATTTCAACAAAGAACTTCTACAAAGTCTGGTAAACAGATGTACAGACATGTTCTGGAATTAAGCATTTAAAACCAAAGCAAATGGGCTAGTCTGGTAGTGATGCACTGCTCTGTCCTCCTGCAGGGAATGGCAGAAGGGCGTTAGCCTCCAGTGGTGTTCCAAGCTTCTCAGGGAATGAACACACAAGTATGATCAGCCTTTTTTTGGCTGGTAGTCTCCTTCCCCCAAAAGAGCTCTTCACCTGTGCAAGCTCAAATATAGGCATGGGGAACCCCATGTGTCCAAGGGAACGTCGTGTGCTCCCTGGATTTCAGGCATTCTGCTTGTACATGGACCATTTTGAGTGCAAGAGGTTTTCTTTGAGCATGGGTGAGAATGCTCTGTCCTTTGTCTGAATATCATGGGTGCCTTTGAGTGTCCCAAATGGCTTCAAACCATTAATTCATTCAATGTGGAAAGGCAAGCGCTTTTCACTATTTCTCACAGAAGTGGAGGGAAGAGAGGAAAGAAAGAGAGCAAGGGAGATATCAGGTTTCAAATGAACTGAAGGGTGCATTTTTTCCACACTGTCCATACCATAACTAAGGACCTGTTACATGCAGCCAAAAGGAACTAAACAAATTCATGGTGGACAGATCCTCTAGTCACTATTAAAAACAGTGATCCAACTGCATTTTTGGTTCAG
>NW_010414305.1:12745-35962 GCF_000710305.1 Buceros rhinoceros silvestris
AGCAGCTTTCTCATGGTTTTAAGCATGGTGCTACATTAATCACTCAAGGCCTCTTTCAGCCAAAATGATTCTATGATTCTATGCAGGATCGGTAAAAGCATGGAAGGATCACATGGTTTTCATACTCGCTCTGCTGTCCTGCTATTCTTCAAGCACTTGCTGTTTGCCATCATGGGAGACAGCACACTTGAGCCAAATGGCTAGGTTTAGTATAACAGGTCTAGTCTCAATTGCTTCTTTCATGGCATTCTGATAACGACAAATATTACCAAACCAAATCTCCTTTCTTTTTCTAGTTTAGCGATTTCTCATCTTAAAGTAAGTATGAAGGATGGCATAAAAACGTTGAGCTACTGAAGAGAAGGGGCATACACCACCTTAGATACAACTTCTCTTAGGCATGGCAGCAGTACTATGCAATCAAGTCTTCTACAGGCTCTAGGGCTGGGGAAAGGGAAAGGATTGCCCAAACATTCCCGCAGCCATCCCCATTTTCCTCCCTTTTTACTTTCCAACCAGCCTGGTTCCTTTCCATTCCTAAAGATTTCAATCTGTCATGGTTGATGGAAGTGTTTAATTTCTAATCTGTGTTTAGGAACCGTAGTTCCATCCCTGCTCTTTCGTTTGAGATGAGAATCCAAGTGAAAGCTACCACCAGCCATAAGGGGCATTTGCCTACAGGTACTGCAGCTGATGGATTTGCCAAAACACACCCGTAGGTCAAATCAATCAAATAATATCCCAGTTTCCACTCCAGCTATTGCAGTTCATGGCCCTGCACAGGGATGAAATAGGGAAAGGGATGTCAGGCTTCCCTCTAGAGATCAGTATCTTGAAGAAAATCGTATGTTTGGCAGAAAGACTGGCTTGTTTGTCAGCAGCAGTGCGCACAATTAAAACACCATTTGGTTACAAGTCAATGCTCTTCATCATCCTGGCAAGCACTCTCTTGGCCTTTACCTCCCTCATCCCTGGGGAAATAGAATGATGGAATTATGGAAATATAGAAAGTACACTGCAGAAAATATAAGAAAGTAAGCAACATTTTCAAGAAACACAATAAATTAAAACTATTCTCAAAAGTAAAACACCTATTCTAGATCCAGGTTGAGCATGAAGGTGCCATGGGGCACCGACTGTCTTCCTTGGTAAGTCTCAGCCTTCAGCTTGGGATGAAGCAGCTGCAGCCCTTTAGAAGGAGCTGCAGCTTCGTGCCTGGATAAATCTGTGCACCAGATCCCTCTCTGCTGTGCAGTGCATGCCACCATCTGAGCTCAGTCCCCTTCCCACCTAAGCTAAGCCCTATAGGGTCTTGTCAAAGAGAAAGAGTTTCTCTCTTGAGCCATATTACGTGTTCCCTTAAGGTGTACACAAGTTTAATTGCTTGTATTCTGCCTAAGTGGTCACAAGGTAGCTCTTCATATCACCTCATTTAGTCAACTTTTCCAGTGCTAGTAAAGTGCCTCTGAACAGAAGAGAACTCCTGAAGACTCATCACAAATGCACACACACGTGCACACGCACAAGTACAAATAGGAGCTTTAGCACACTAGAAGTTACAGGTTATTAGAGAGGAGCTTGTCTGACAAAGGAAAGTCAATACATAATATGACACTGAAAAATTAAGTCAATGAAAAGACTAAACTTCTTAGATAATCCGCTCCACCTTTTCCAAGCACCAGGAATAATCCACAAGAGGACTGATGCTGTGGCAGAATGAGTAGAAAGCTTGCTGTTAAACGTTCCACCAGAAAGGGACACTGTTCTTACACTAAACATTTTTCTAAAATGGATTTTATTTTAAAGTTGAGCTCTTTAAAATTCGTCATGGACAATGCTCCAAGTTTCAAGCTACAATACACTTCTCTGAGTGAAAACATTATTTTAAACTGACCTGTGGTCAAAAAGCTGAGGAACAACACATGGCTTTTGAGATGCTTTACAGACACAGTGACCACTTCTATTGCCACTTGAAAGGTTATTTTTACATGATTAGTAAGGAATTGAAAAAAATGCAGAAAACACACTAAAAAAATGAAAGGATTGACCTAATCCTTTTAAAAGAAGAGTCGTTGCAGTGTACACAGCAGAGAGGTATTTTCAGACACCCATGCACTTGGGCAGTTGGATATGCCTTGCCACTTGTGATCTGGTTATAAAAACCACCAAAATATAACTGTAAGTGATTCCTAAATACCAGTGATGGACTCTCTGCTCTATGCTTGACTAGTCAAAAATAATTTCTCATTCTCATAGAACAGATAGGACTCACAGGAAGAACCACCAAATGAGATGCCTCTTTACCAGCCACTCCCACATCTCAGCTTCTTACAACCCCATTTTGAAAGCACCAGGGTGTAAAAGAGATTAGCCTGATGTGTTCCTATTGCAGTTCTAGGTCTACTGTGGAAAAATAGGTGTTATTCTCACGCTTCTTCCAGTCTCCCAGTTGATGGCTTACTGAGGTATCTGATTTCACAGTGTTAATCTTCTCCCATTGCAAACACGTACATCAAAGACATACTGCAAAAGAACTAAAAGCCAAGAAATGCCTTTTTTGGTATCACTTTTCCATTTGAGCAGTTGTTACCAGAGAACTGTTGTGACATAAACCAGAACAGATGGGATGATCTATTTATTACTTGTGGTGTCGCCTGTTGAAAATGAGTAAGCTTGTGTCCTGGGGAAGGAATCCAGTGATTTGGAATCATCAGAATGGTCAAATGGATTCTCACATCAAACCTAATAATCACAGAATCATCTAATTGAAAAAGACCTTTAAGATCATTGAGTCCAACCGTTCACCCTGCACTGCCAGGGTCCCTAAACCATGTCCCTCAGTGCCACATGTACACATTTCTTAAAGACTTCCAGGGATGAGGACTCCACCACCTCCCTGAGCAGCCTGTTCCAGTGCTTCACAACCCTCTCTGTATAGAAATTCTTCCTGATATCTAACCTAGATCTCCAATGGCACAACTTAAGGCCATTTTCTCTCGTCCTGTCACTTGTTATATGGGAGAAGAGACCAACTGCCACCGCTCTACAACCTCCTTTCAGGTAGCTGTAGAGAGCAATAAGGTCTCCCCTCAGTCTCTTTTTCTCCAGGCTAAACAACCCCAGTTCCCTCAACCGCTCCTCATAGGACTTGCTCTCCAGACCCTGCACCAGTCTTGTGGCTCTTCTTTGAACACTCTCAAGCACCTCAATGCAACACTTAGGACTGCCTTTTGCACAGGCTGACCACATTCTGTCTGCCCTTCCTACCCAAACGTCCCATCCCACAGGCAGAACCACTCTATCATGTTTTTTGTAGTAGGGGTAAAAAGGGCAGAGAAGACACTGACCTTGGAAAACAAACTGTCAACGAATAAAGACTGAACGTATCAATCCTGCACTTTTCAGAAAATTATCTACCATGCCTGCAAGGAACAGGTGATAAATTGGCATAAGTTAGCAGAAACCGAGCTTCTCAGCAGATTCTAAGATTTTCTTCTTCAGCAGTGCACCTGCAATTCCTGAAGAAGGCACTGGTTGCTTCAGGCATTCAGTGTTTGCTATGCTCAGAAGTCAGGTTCCCTCCTTTCTGATGGTTTGGTTTGTATGTTTTTTCTCATTATGCTTATAATAATGCCAAGATAAATAGCTCAGTGGGGTAAAATACTGCACACATCAATAATTCATATAAAAGATTTATATATAAATAAAAAATCCAAGTATTTGGAAAGAGATTGCAGCAATATAAAGATGCATTTCTTCCAAATACATAGCATTACAATGGAAACAAATTGCACCCAACATTTTATTTCAGTTTAGATGAAAAATCTCATACAAAGTACTGCTGATTATATTTCCTTTTCTGCTCATTAAATCCACCATTCTGGAGAGTTATTGTTTAAATAGCAGAATCTCCAGAACACCTGAATATGAATTACACAAAATAAGTTGGCATCACAAATCTTACAGGCACGTGCAATATCTGAGAAAAGCCTTCTTCCACCTAACAAGCTCTATTTTTTTTTTCTCCTTCCCTCCTAATATGCAGGGACAATAACGCTTCATATATCTTGGCCAGGTTCAACTTCACATAATGCCCTGGACATCACGCTACAAAGCAATGTCCTCATCTTTCTACACTTCTCAGACTTACGAGCTAATCTCTATCATCTGGGAAATGCTACTGTGGTTACCGCATCATAAAAATCTGTGCTTCTTAGGAAATTAAAAGATCCCAACTGCCATGTACAGCAATTTGCCTGAGCAGATTACCGGTGGTTTTGAAATATTCTTCGTCATTTCCAGTGCCACTAAAATAGCTGGTTTCCTTCTTCACTTGGGGAAACTGCCTGAGTTGCAATAACTTTTGGTGAAATCAAGTACTTTAGTTTCCAGAGCAGTCAGCTTCACTTTTTTCCCACTTAAGTACTAAATTCAAGCAAATCACAATCTCCAAAGTTCAAAATCAGTAAGGGTAGCAAGTTGCAACCAGTGTAGCAAGCTAAAAACAGTATCTAACTTTAAAGAACAGTAGGTAAGATAGAAACAGAAATGAAAGGCCCTACTGACTTGTCCAACACTCAGAAGATGGAGAAAAGCCTTTAATTTTTCCTATCAGGTTGACCTTGAGTATTCCTAAAGCTATACTCTTGTTAAAGAGTAACAACACTTAGAAAACTACAGAGAAGCCATAAGCCAAGAACAGATCAAGCAGAAAAAGCACAAATACACTAAGCATTAAAGTATGTAATGACCAAATGTAAAGAACATTTAAATCTCTAAAAGCAGAATCCTTGTGCAGAGCAGGTAATTCTTTAACACCTTTCCTTATAAGAATCATGAAACTGTTTCACTATTGCTGATTTAGGAGAACAGATTACATGTGAGAATAATTATTCAAACTGGATTTAACACGTGTGCAGGAGCAGAAGGATGCATGCAATTCTCAAAAGAGGTGATTTTTTCCCATTAATTTTTAGAAAATTGCAAAAAGAAATCCTCTGCAGCATATGCACCCCAAGGCGTTACTGAACACTTCACATTTTGGTTTAGGCTGTCACTACTGTGGTCCATGTGTCTCTCACACTAGCAAGATGAGGAAAATCGAGGGTATGATAAGAATAATACAGCTCTTCCCAACTGTGCCTTCTGTTGTCTGGCTAATGTCTGTAGCCTAATTCATATTCTGATCAGAGAACTGGTAGCCGAAAATCAGCATTTTTTTATTAACACCATGTACTTCCAAAGGTGCTCCTGTTCACACACATGCACACATGCACCCTGACTATTCTCCCCAGCCTCCCTTTCCTAGAGACAGTCTACAGTTGAGCTGCAATGGCTAATCACGATGCAGATAATAACTTTAGGGGTTATGGTATGATTTTAGCCACCACTTTATCAAAAGCTCTTTGCAAGACATCTTTTGTGTACAAAACATTGGCACAAATGTTAAAACAGTTATCAAGTAAACTCATCTATGACAAAAACCATCCTTTTAAACAAAAATGGTAAAAAGAATTAAAGCGTATTTCCTGCTGGTTCCAAGATCTCTTTTTTATTGTCCCCCTTTATATTTCTGTGGTTGTGCATGCATACTAATACATACCTGTATCTCTGAATACAAACACTTGCATGGCATAAGTACTTCAGCACATTTTATACAGGAATCTATTCTTACATGAAATGCATAATGTACACTCACAAAGATGGGCTTCAACCTGCTGTAGGCATACAGATTGTGATAACTACCTAGGACTGCCAGTCAGAATACAGGGCCCCTGGTTAGGGAGCACAGGAGACGCCGTGCTCCATCTATAGGGTACACAAAGCACAAAACGATAGCCCCTGCACAGAACATTTCGCCCCAGGATAAGTATTGGAGAAGATATCGTGAGGCAGGAGGTACAAGACAACTACAATTGTAAACAGCATAGAAAACAGAATTATTGAGTAGGGAAATTGAGTCACTTCTCAGGTCAAAGCCAAAGACCCAAGTCAAGACAGTTACTGTGCCATTGTCCCAGCTAGAATTCTATTCAACACACTGTCCTTAAATCAACATTGAAAAAGTATTTGCAAAACTGTAAGGGTTACCCTCCTTAGTAGCTACATAATTTTGCAGAGAGTAGACTGAAAGCTCTGAACAAAGCACTGGAACAGGCTGCCCAGTGGAGTCTCCTTCTCTGGAGACAGTCAAAGCCCGCCTGGACACAACCTTGTGCAACCTGCTCTAGGTGAACCTGCTTTTGCAGTGTGGTTGGTTTAGATGATCTCCAAAGGTCCCTTTCAACCCCTGCCATTCTCTGATTCTATGATCTATGGATTCTTGCTGAAACCACCAGCAGCTGGTTCTCATAGCTTCACATAACCAATGAGAAATCTACTGTTATTTCAGATTTCCAGGTTTACTTCTTTACCTACTATTAATTTAATGTGGGTTTCAGCACATATATCACTGCTGGAAATTGCTCCATGGCTAATTCAAGCACTTTGCATAACCATTATACATACTTCTTCATTTGGGATGCAATAAAGATCAGTTAATATATTCAGCAGCAGAATTACTCATTTGTGAGCTATTTGTTTTAAAGACCCTCAACCAGTCAATCCGCAAATATATGAGGTTTAGAGATCAGAGCAAACCACAGTAACACATGCTTTTTGAGGCTTATTGCACTTACTTTGGGTTGCACTGGCTTTTGCCTGCCTCCCCCCACCAAAAAAAAAGGACACTAGCAACAAAATGATTCTACTGATGATAACTGTACATTGCAGCAGCATTTGTAACTGGAAGTTCATTTTCCATTTACATCACATTTGGGTGAGCTCAAAATTCAGTCAAGGCTACAGTTGCTCCCTTTTGTTTAAAAATAAATTCAGAGAAAGTCTCTGGTGGTCTGTTGCCAATTGCTGGGACTCTCTTTCACTTGTATTGATAACATACCTGCTGGGTATAACCACATTCTCTACATACACACCCATCATCCTCTAAATTAACAACATGCTCTAAATTCAGTCACATCTGAGATGGACATTCTTGAGGCACTAATTTTTTTTTCTTTTGCTTGTGCCAAGGCCTTTCATGGGATTCACTTTGAGTGGTAGCACTTTTGAAGACTCACGAGAAGCTGGGTTTCTGCCATTTTGTTCTAATTTTCCAGACTACAAAGAGGCAGGGGAAAAAAAAGTGATCCTGACTGTTTTAACAGGTAACATTCATTTTTGTTTTATGTGAGGGCATTTTTACGTTAATTGCATGGAAGGCCATGGAATGACCTGCTTGGGAAGACAAAGAGCCCAGTCTGAAATCCATCTACAGACTCAGTGGCCTTTGGATCTCGTGAGTGTTGCACATTTGTGTTTCACTTGAGATGCCACCACTGAAGTTTAAGTGACAGAAAACTTTCAAGAACTTTATCCAAGTTATTCTGTCCTTTCTTCTCCAGTCCTTGACTTTTCTTTCAATTACTTCTAGACTCCTTCCTTCTTTCCTCCAGGACTAAGTTCTGGATGCCTGAGGAACATGGAAAAAAAAGAAGAGCCCCAGCTAGCAAAGTCTTCTCTTTCCACCAGTATGCTCACGTCCCTCACTGATCCATGACCCTTCCTTTGTGATGTTATGCACGCAGGCCGCAGTGCTGTGGCACACTGTCCAGTGGCAAAGTCACCTTACAGGTTTTTTTCCTCCTGTCTTTCCCCAGCCACTTCTGGTTTATTCCTGTCTTCAAAAAGAAAAGTGTTGTCCCTTCAGTTGTGCTGAGGGCATGGGGCAACACGGAGAACTGGATCAGGGGACTGATATGCCTTTAAGGAACTGCAGAGGAAAAAGGGTCCCTCATCCATCTCACAGTGTAGCCACATAAGTAGCTGCTGTGGTAAAACTGGAACAGCAGAGCAGACCAGCACGTGGAAAGATGGGTACATGGGAAAGAACAAAAATCAATGCTTCTCAACCTGATACTGTGAATACTTTGGGAATAAGTGGTTCAGAGCAGTCACAAAATCAACAAAATCCTTTAAATGGAGAGAATTTTCAAGTGCTGTCCCTGACTGGACCTGCAGTCAAAAGAGAGGACATCTTCCAGGGGGTATTTCACATTGCAAGCTTCCCAGTCCCTCTGTGGCGCTCTCTAGATTTGTCAGCAAAACCCTGGACCTCCTACATAGCTGAAAATTTGAGGAACATAGTTACATCCAGGTTATAGATTTAACTGCCAGATCATTGGTGATTTAACTGTGCATTAGCACAGAAAACTGGAAGTAAGGATAAAATATTTTGCTCTTTTAACTTGCTCTTTGTACAGATATATAAATATACACACATACTGCAGCCACTCTAAACAAAATCCAACTGGGACAGATGTGTACAAAGCCAGAAAACTCATAACATCCAGAAAGAACAGTGCAAACCAGATATTTTCCTTCAAGTCACCACCAGCAAGAACAAATCCATTATTGGCATGTGATAATGGAGGTGAACATGAGAGTTTTCAAATATTCTAGGACTGTGAAAACAATCTAGAATTACTTAAAGTATTTTCAAGGAACATAGGTGAAGGAGAGGAAAAGAGCTATGTTTTTGGTAATGAATTTCATAGGCTTCTCTGTACATCTGTCTACTATCAAGGTGGCTGCTAGATGGATGACATGGATTTGCTTCACCCTTTGGTTCTCCAGCAGACAACAGATGGAGGTATTATGTAAGATAAATATCACTAAATAATCTAAGCACAAAGGGCTATTGATGTTTTTCCAAGTCAATAGAGAAGAGATTGAACCATTGCTGATTATTCTAGGTTCAATGGAAGGCAGCGGGTGGCGGAAGGATGGAAACAGGGTATGTGTGAAAACCTGTATCATCAGTATAAGCTCAAAGGGTAGCAGCTGCATT
This sequence comes from Buceros rhinoceros silvestris, assembly GCF_000710305.1. Lineage (NCBI taxonomy): Eukaryota > Metazoa > Chordata > Aves > Bucerotiformes > Bucerotidae > Buceros > Buceros rhinoceros. The sequence goes on from NW_010414305.1 coordinate 21,633, forward strand.
GCTGGGAACCACATTCCCTGTCAGTGGTTACTTTTACCAAGTGTTTTAATAATATCATCTCAGTGCAGCCTTAGTCATGGGTCTGGGTTCTGGCACGTTAAGTATTTCACAAATTCAGAATAAAGATGTGGAGTTCAGTGATGGTTCCTGCCCCTAAAAGCTGACGTGTTATCTGTATGACAGATGACATCAAGCACATGAAAGCTGGAGGAAGAGTCTGGAACCATGAAACGAAACTCATAAAAGACAGGTCTCTCAGCTCTTCACCACCTCACACATCTGCTGTCAGCTGTTTTGGTAGGCCTCGCAAGAAATAGGGAGTTTGTGAGGTAGAGGTTTCAAAGAGAACAGGAAAGTGGGTATCACAGGGAGCTCCTCCCCAGTATGAGAAGCAATATCAGACAACCCCCAAAATGCTCATATGGGCATTTAACAAGTAGGAAGAAATCGTGAAATCACTGTCCCGTTTGATGCAGGCATCAGGTTTCTGCATAAGGGCTAAGAGCTGCTGGGTGACAACAGGCTACAAAGAGCCCCGACACTGAGGAAAAGCAACATCTCCTTGATAAGTCACAGGAGAGATAACAAGAAAACAAGCAGAAAAGAACTTGGCTCTGCTAAGAAGCACCTAGGGGCTCCTGTTGGACAGTGATTGGGCATGAGTGTGCCCTGGCAGCAAAGGCGGCCAAGAGCATCCTGGGCTGTATCAACAGGAGCACAGCAAGCAAACTGAGGGGGCTGGTTACCCCTCTTTACTTAGTGCTCGGTAGACCACATCTAGAGTACTGCATCCGGTTTTGCACATCCCAATACAAGAAAGTGAGTGATAAACTGAAGCAATTTCAGCAATGGTCCACCAAGAAGATCAGTGGGCTGAAACACTTGCCCTTGTGAGAAAAGGTTGAGTGAGCAGTTTCTTCAGACTGGAGAAGAGACAGCTTCAGGGGAACCTAACAGCAATCTGCAAGTACATATAAGGTGGTCACCATAAGATAGACCCAGGCTTTTCACTCCCATGCATGGTGGGAAGACAAGAGGCAGTGGATATAAGTCAAAACAAAGAGAATTTAAGAATGGATATAAGAAAAAAAACAATCACCATGAGGACAGTCAAGCAATGGAATAGGTTGTCCAAAAAGCCTGTGCAGTTTCCATTTTCAGCAGTTTTCAAGATTCAGCTGGATAATGTCCTGAACAACCTGGTCTGACCTCAGAGCTGACCCTACTTTGAAGAGGAGGTGAGCCTACAGATATCCTGAGGTCCCTTCCAACCTGAATTAGCCTGACATCCTAAGACTATGAAGATTAATGAAAGTCAAGGTAAAGATGTGGTGGGAAGATAAGACAGGGTATTCCTTTGATTCCTATACTGCTGTTCCTAGCATAATGAACTAATACAGGTAACACTCTTCAACACCTTCCCATCTCTGCACTCCTGTACAAGTCAGACACAACCTCTCTTTTAAATGAGACAGTCTATAGAATCAGTAGCTGGGCTAATTACCCTCACTCACATTTTACTTGGGGATATAAAAAGCTAAGAATAGCTAGAGAAAGCAAGCACTGAGTGTGTCCGGAGAACTCACTACCTTGAAAGGTTAAGGACACCGGTCTAGTGCTCCAGCGAAATTGTATGTGTGTCTGAGCATCTGTTTACTATATCATTTGACAGAAAACCCATTTTATAACTATTTGTGACTCACTGGTATGTAAGTTGCTTATTTTTTAGACCTGGTCTTAAAAGCCCACAGAATTAAGTTAGTAGAGGGTAGCATTGGATATACCAGTTTTAATCAATCTTCTTCTGTTTCTGAGGTATGCCTGAGTTTTGGAGAGCTGTGATAAAGGTTTCAATGATCACTCTCAGACAACATTCCTTGCTTTCAACATCATGCCCCACTCCAAGATTGATGATAATACTTCAAATTACAAAACTGCTTCGATGGCTTGGCTTGTGGTCATAATTTTTGCAGTCACTCACACATCTTGATTTTTCTAAAGAAGATCAAGAGTAAATGGGTACAGTATGAAGTCTGGGAAGACTCTGATTTAAAAAAATACTTTTGCATCAGTCTCAACAATTTTTTGCATTAAACCTACTATGCTTTTCTGTGTCCTTCTCCTCTCACACACGCCCCCCCCATCTTGTTTAAACTTTCTCTTTGCCCCCAAGACTTTTTCATATTGCCCCCAATGCCAAAGTATAGGTACTCACTCTTCTACCTTCCTCTTATTCTTTCTTATCTCAGTGATTTGCTTTTTCTTGTATCCAGTTTCATGAGACTGTTCATCTATTCTCTCTCTAATTTCTGAGCCCCTATTTTCTTCTTTCTTTCCCATGTTTTCAGCCAATTGTTTTTAGTTGAGAATGGGAATTCAAGTCCTGTTTACTCTCCAGATGATTGCTTGCTGACTGTCTTCACCTAAGTGTTGATCAGTAAAACTGGCTTGGGGCAGTTTTTTTTTTGCAAAATCTTTGGGGGTTTTTGCAAAAGTTTGTGGTTTGCCAGATTAAACTCTCACTGCTTCAACAGCCATTTTGGAAGTTTCCTTTGCTTCAGCCCTGCAAGTGCTGATCACTCTCAGTTGGATCCCAAGAAGTATGGAGGTCTCTGACCTGTAACTATTTAGGCATTTAGGTTATGTTTGACCGAGCACAGGAACTATCCCATTGATTTCAATGGGACTGCCCACCAGTTGAAAAGCTCAGAATGTGCTTTGGTACTTTGCCTGACTGGAGCCAGAGGGCTCAGGTTCCTAGAGCTTTAATAACAGCACTGGCTACAAACAATTCAAGATACAACATCGTGATGAGAGAAGACTTGATGATCAAGTGGATTCCAATCCAATTGTGCAGCTTAGTGCAGCACCTCTGCAATGAAGAAGATCCTTTTGCCTTCTTTCCATGGCTATCCAATACGAAAAAAAAGGAGTTTCACAATGTTCTGCAGAGTATACAGACAAACCTGAGATGATATACAGCACTGTAAAGATTTTATTGACGTTCATTTAAAATGATCCACGTAAGTTACTCATAAGAAATTCAACCTTCCCAAAGTCATGCCAATAAAATGTTTATGGTACACCATCATCTGTTCTCTGTTGTACCTCCACATGGACACATGCACACTATAAATCTTCAATTACAGTAAAACTAATTAGACAATAAATCACAGTTGAGACTGTACCTCATTTGTTCAGACATCCAAGGTAAATTTATTTATTAATGGTTGCGTATTTGCCTTTAATAGACACACTACTAGAAAGTAAACGTAATAAATGAATAACCATTCAAGCATGAAGTTATCTAATCTTGACAAAAACTATCTGGAAATGTAGCAGCCAGTGATTCTATTCACTTTTTTACTGGAATATAAAGCTAATCACAGACTAAGAAGATAAATGGAAATTATATGGAGTGGCATACTAACGATCAATCTCACAGAACCACCCTGTGCAGTGATCAAACTGGTTGAAATGGATGGCTTATACATTAGATGTCCTCCTTCTGAAGCATGGAATAAAGGATATAGACTAAGATAGTTTGATTTGCAAAAGTTTCCCTTTGAAAATGCCAGTGCACTTTATTTTCAACATCTTCTAAAGCTTCGGGACAAGCTATGTCACCAGCAACAATCTGATGTGTGCAGAGGAAAGATGCACAGGGGTGCAGACTGCCTTAGAAAACTGAGTAGTGCGCAGTAAGATAAAAAAGTGGTACTGTGTAACTGTGAACAAGAAGGCTCGTATACATAGCAAGTAGTGCAAAACTGGGCTACTGGACAAATTCTATGTCATTAGAATAGAGGCTTAATTTCTGTGCCACATTCAGCAATGGCAAATGGGAGTGAGTGAGGCCCAGCCTTTGCTATCTTGCGCAGGAGAAAGATGAGCTCACTTTAATTTCCTTTCCCATATAATTAATCACTTCTTTCCACACAACTATCTGAACAACCTTTCTGAAGACATACTTGTTTTCATCTCTGCTAACCTTGACTGTTCCCTTTTCAAAGCAGAGACAGTCTCTCAGGTTAGGGACACAAACACCGTTCTGGCTATGGCTGTGCCAGATGCAGAGTGTCAATCTAAGCTGCTTGTCAACTCTCCTGACTCCACTGGAAAAGGTTACTAGCCCCTCAAGGTCTCCCAGTGGAGCTGCTCTAGGAGCTTTGTCTATACTAGCGCTGTCAGAATGATCCTGGTTATAAAGCCTATTACTTTGAGTATTGAACCTAACAGGTTATTATGAAAGAACTCCATTTGGAGAGACTGCATCTGCTAGCAGATACAAGGAAGGAGCAGCACCTGGCAATCACGGCAGGGGTGTGTGTGTGTGTGTGTACGTGTAAAAAGCTGGTGGAGTTAAGCTTATTGCAGATATTGCAGAACATTACAGATATTGCAGGAATGAGGAAAAGAAGAACGCAACTCCTATGATCTCACAGAGGGAGTCTGCAGTTTTGCTAGGAATCGGATCTAACTCCCTCTGTGCCAGTGCTTCCCTTAGAACAGCATAAACGTACTTCTGCTTGACCTCAGCCAGGGCCACAAGGCTCATGTGCAATCAAAATAAATAATTACTTAAAACAACAGCAGCCACAGCCACCAGCAGCAACAAATGAAAGTGACTTTGCGAGAAGACAATGCATCAGCAGTCAATTGTTGTGACAGGCTGCTTGCTCACTGTGGCAGCCAAACAACGGAGGTTCCAGGGCTGCCAAAGCCCATTCTTAGTCAGCACATCTGGACACACCAGAGAGTTCATCTGAACTGTGGATGTCTTCCTTCCCTGTCATTTCATTTTTGTACCTTCAGAGTTGTCAGCCCATGGACACATCTTTTTCTTTTTTTTTTTTGTAATAATGCTGGCTCAGCATGAACCAGAAAGCAATTACATGCAACTGTGCTCAGAGCCCTGACAAATACAGATGTAACACAGCGTACTATATCGGATCGAAGCCATTTGTTTATCTACATTATGTCTTGAGAGTGCTTAGTACTTCCTGCCCTGTCTGTCCTCAGCCTTTCATTTCACAGGCTGAGCAGAAGCTCTACACAAGTGATGGAAGCCAAGTTACCAGCGTCTGATCCGCCCCACTGCTGTGACTTGTGTCAAATTATAGCTACAGCAATTTTGTAATCCAAATTAATGCAATAATCTGATCTGTGGGGAGCAGCACTCCTATCACCACTGTGCTGAGTGGCCACAATGGTACAAGCATTGTCAGCTTTTCCCAGCAGCTGATGACACAGGGAAACGTCTGACATATTCAGGCTATTAAAAGGGAGAAAACATACACTTGAAGGACCAAGAAAATACTCCAATTAAATTTAATTTTTGTAAATAAGTATATTTAACCCAGCTATTATTAAAGGTTATTACTGTGTAGTGTGGACTTCATGTATTTGAAGAAGATTTTAATGAACAGAAAGAAAAATATTTATGTTGGTGGATAATATTCCCATTATTAAGAAAGGATGGGGGGAGTATCCAAAGGTTGAGAGGTCTATCTCAGTTAAGCATATAAACTATGGGCATTTACCCAGGCCTTCTGAGGCTGCAGGATTCAACTTGTGTAATGAAAGGCTCTCAAAACACCTGGTCCGGCTTTCAGGAACAGTGTCAAAAACCTGTCTTCTTTCTGTATACCCCAATGCCAGAATATTATCACCAAAATAAGACACATCCCACCCACCCAAACCTATCCAAACACTATTTTTACTTTCTGACTCTACCAGAGAAGATCTGCCAGAATTGCCATGAATTAAAAAATGGATGCTGCTACTGATCTGATGTGGAGATTGCTCAAACACCATCTAAGCATTATCACTGTTGATTTCCCCTTTTGTATTTTCAATTCTTAAAAAACATAATCAAACTGTCCACAAAGGATGTAAAATTGTAAAAAGCAGCAGCAAAAAGTGTTTTGCTGCTTTAGCACTTGAGACTTCCTCAAGTATCTACACAGCTATACCAGTTCTACCCCCGCAAAGACCAGTGATACCACCTGACTTGAACCTTCCCATGCTCATGCTGAAGTATATTACAGAAGTAGCATTTCCACTCAATCCAGTTATGCTTGATTATTTTGCAACTATGAAAAGTAAGACAAGGCTGGTAACTATAAAAATCACCTCAGTAAAGGAATACAAAATGAATACAAGCTGAGTCTGCACTCTCTCTCCACTATCACCTGGAGGAAAGAGCTGACATAATTGAAGATGGCGAGGCACATTGACAAAGCATTTTGTCAAAATTCATCAATGCAATGACTTCACATTAACTTCAATGAACGTAGAGTGAAAACAATGAGAAAAATCTGGGAATGTGTTATGATACGGGAATGCTCAGCATCAAACACACTTTTATAATGAAACAGACATTGTCCAGAAACGGACACAGTTCCAGAACATACCCAAACCAGACACAGGCCTACAGCAATCTCTGTTCTGGATAAATTCATAAGTTAAATACGTAGGTCACTCCAAAAGTAATGCCTCCTATTTGTTTCCGTGGAAACTACAGCAGATACAAAGAGCACAGTAACACTGTTTGATGGAGCAAATTCTCAGCTACAAAACGCTGGGTTTTGACACAGTTCCCACCGCTGGCTGTGCATTTTCACCAGCGATGAACAAGATCTTGTGTGCTGCGCTCATAAACATCTGCACCCGCAGAGGGGACCCACCGTCACTGTCACCACTGCTGGAACGTGCCACCCACCCCCTCACTGTGCTGACACCCACTGTTTGGTCTGTGTAAATGTTCAGCAGAGTCGATGAATGTCAACGGGTGCCATTTTTTCCACATGGAGGAATTCAGTGACACCCCCTGGTCTCACTCACACTGCCATGTCAGACGGCATTTTGTCAGATGGTTCCTCTGCTGCCGTCTGTCGCACGGCAACAAAATTGAACGGAATATTGGTGGGAAGGTTCAACCTCTACTGCCATTCCCCCAACATCCACCTCTGACGGCGTGGGCCAACAGAATAAAATAGGAGGCGTTAAACTTTCAGAGTGGCCCTCGTATATGCTTAAGCATTACTCAGAACAGGGATATTCACTGTGTATCAGGGGCACCTCATAATATTACCTGGTTGAAAAAAATGTTATCATTAAAAGCTGGATTTTAGTGCAGTATATCAGAGAATCATGATAGTTGTAAAGCTGTTGCTTAAAACCCAACCTGTTAATGGCACAGAATTTAAATTATGTGATATTCTCTAGGGCCACACACACTTCTTACTGACAGAAAATTATTATATTATTTTACCTGGAATTTTATTTTTTGCCAAATGTTAGGCACAATAAACTGTTTCAAGAAGCGTTCATCTTCACTCCAGAACAGTCGGATGTCAGGGATATCGTAGAGGATCATGGCCAGCCTCTCCAAACCCAAGCCGAATGCCCAGCCAATTTTATCCTGAGCACCTGCTGCAATAAACAAACAAACAAGATAAAAATTCAAGAGCTTAAGTTCACAACATGAAAAATTGCGGATAAAATGGTCACTATTTTCCAAGAGAAAAAAAAAGGGTTAAGTGGCAAGACAGAAAAGCCAACAAGTAACTGCCAAATGAAAGATCTAAAGGCTACAGGACCAAAGTTCTAAGAAATAGAGGACTGGGTGTGAACTCAAAAGGTAACTGATGGTAGAGCTTCTCAAACTCATTTGCTTAGACCAACCAACAGACTTTGAGCTAACCTGACCTTGGAAACCTTACAATCCATGCTATGTTACATCAAGAACTGCCCAATTTGCTACTGTTGATCTAATTATTTTTAGAGAAAGGATATTGTCTACGCAGAATGTATTGAAATTCGTGTTTGGGAAAGATTTTGAGCTTCAACTTCATGTATAAACCATAAACTGTTTCTTTTCCAAACAAAGTGCTCTTTTCATACCCCAGTATATAAAAGAGAAGAAAATTCATTGCAATGGTGTTGCTTTCTCAAACTTCCAGCTTGCCTTTCTTACATCATCAACTCCTGTCTCGGTAACAAAACTCCTATTAATTTCAAAAGTGCCAGACTTCCATATATATTGGAATATATCCATGGATATTTCTGTAGACTGATTAACACAATCCATCCCCTCCTCCAGCGGTAAAGCACAGCACCTAGAGCAATATCCGTGAGGGTTCTGAACAGCCACTGCTTAATCTCAAAAAGATGACACGTTAAGCATCAGTGTTAATTCATTTTCATTTAAGTATACAAGATAGGGAGTGATGATCCTCCTTCCCCACATTACTGATGATTACTGGTAGATCAGACAGGAAATGTAAAGGATGTGACAAAAAAAATGAGTGCCACGGGTGTATATTCTGATAAGCAGAGCTTTACATTTAAGATTGGTGCTTTTTTAATATTTTGATATAAGAATGTTTTTCATTGTAACTCTTATTTTCTCACACTTTATATCTAATCGGTTCGCTATGCACTTTAATTCTACAACAAATGTTTTGATTTTATATCAGCAATTTTTTTGGGGGGGGGAGTGGGTGGGTAGGGGAGGGGTGGCTGGTTGTGGCAGTGCAAACACCCTGACTGCTTGCAGGGAGCTTGCCCAAAAGATAGGGCCCTGCAGAAGGCACCTGATAAACATGAGGTGCCTACCCGCCAGGGCTCTCTGGCGCCTCGGAGCCTAGACTCTGTTAACTGCCTCCTGTCTGGGTTGACTGAAAATGACCACGGCTCACGCTGGCCCAGGGTATAAATGGAGCCTTGCTGGAGAAGCATTTGGAGTTGGCTCTCCTCGGAGCAGCAGGTAGTGTAGTCGGAGACTCTCCCCTCGGATCGGGATGGCAGTTGAGGATACTTTGCGGGAATCCCCTCGGATTAGGACACTGTCCGAGCCTATCTCTGTGGGATTAAGTGACCCTCATGCTGGCGTTGGTGAGTGACCCTCTTGGTATCCCTAAGTGGGAGATTCTCCCTTTATGTCAGTGAGCTGTGCAGACTGTGCTGCATCTTCCTTAGAGGGTGTCCTTTAGTGTTCAGGAATCCGCTGTGCAGTAATAATTCCCAGCTGATAGCCAAACCTGTCATTAATTTGGTCAGTTGGAGTGCTGGGCAAAATGTCATTTGCAATAGCTGCTGCTGCCTGTTTTGTGGGTGCCCCTGCAACAGTGGGTGGGTTGTTTTTTTGTTTTAGAAGGACTGGGATATATCACAGGTTTTTGCACTACATACCAGACAAAAAATTCTTTACCCAACTGTCTGCCTAGCAGCTCAGAGCATTGTCATCTGAAATATGAAAAAACACCTAGTCATAGAACTCGTCTTTTGGATGATCAGCCTTCAGACCACAAACTTCTGAAGTGTCTGCAGTCAAAGCCACATTAGTGAAGAATTTCCTCTACTCAGAGAGGAAAAAAAAGGAAAATTCAGATAATTAGAACTCCTCCTCAACTGCACTCCACATCTTCAGTGATTTTGTCTCTGATCTCTTCTCCAACTTCCTATTTGTAAAGCTCCAAGTCAATGTAGCATTGCCTTAAAGCATCTGAAGAACTACCTTGGAGAAATCAACAAGACTAAAGCACACTTCAAAACGTATTTCTGTCTGGAAATGACCAGGTGGCTTAGAAGTTAAATGTGCAGCTGGCCACCTTGTCAAGTGAGAGAGCAACCCAAATCTTTTCACAGCACAATTACATGTTTAAACACACTCAATTTTGGTAAGTAGTATGTAAAGAAGTCTATTCTTGACTTTTTTGCAGCTTTCAATGCGGCAAAAACCAGGTTGAGGTTCTGAGAAGAAGACTTGGTCAAAGAAGCTGATTCCAGGGACCTGGTGGAGCAACCACTGGTTTAAACTACACAGACTAATGGATAAAGCTTTCCTTTCCTCAGCTGGCCCTCAAAGGCTTGTACACTGCCAGGCTCCTGCTGCCTCATGTGAAAAACTTGACTATCCACTAGAAGAAAATTGCTGGAAGCTTTGCACGTCAGGTAGCCAAAGATGGAAAAGAAAGGGATAAAATGGTTTGACTGGCTTCCCACACTGGTGGCTGAGACAGTCCAGTCTGACTTCAGAAGTCTGCGTCTATGTGTCATCACAGCTGTGTTTTACAGGGAAGCTCAACAACCTTATCTTCCTTGAGAAGTCATATCTATCTGTCTTGCTCTTAAGCTTTGAGCTCAGAGGAATCATTTTACACTGAAATGTAGATCAATGAAGCCATTTTCCAAAAAACATGGTTAAATGAAAGCTAAATTTGATGAGTCAGGATGGGAAGCTTCATAACTACTCACTGAGGCATATAATGACTTGCCAGAACTCATGGATTATATCCCACTGAATCCTGAGAAATACCCACAGACAGAAACATTTACCTTCTCAAGGAGTGTGAGGCAAAACATTTTGCACTGTACAAGATTTTTAAGACATATTTTGCAAAAACAGGTTGACAAAAGTTTTTTTTGTAATACATTTCAGTCACGCTTATGCTGGCTTTTATTTAACAATTTTTGCTTCTCCTGTAAAACTGCCAAGAAAGAAATCTTTCTTTCAATAAAGCCTAAATTGGGTCTTCAAATTGTTTTACTCAGCAATTACTGAGAAGTGAAAAAAATCAAATTTTGATCTTGGATTGAGGCAAAGTCAGGAGCATACAACAGCCTGCATACAAGATGTGCTTCTCAAAATGCCCAAAAATTAATATACCCAAAGTGCGCATAGCTGAAAGCTGGGATGAGTTCCAGAAGCAAAGACCTGAATTTGATCTCCTGCTTTCAGTTCAAACTATGGCTGTTAACAGAGAAAATTCAGGAACAAAAACGGTGAGAAGGGTGAAGTGATTCTCAAGGATACAAAGATTACACACTATGTTTTATAAAACAAATCAGAGCTTTAAACTGTAGAAAGTTACAGACATAATGAACATGTCACTTGACAGAAAAGAACAGAAATTGCTGAAACAAAGACCTATGCCCACATTTGAGCTCTGTATGGACAGCTTGTGACAAGGCTTTGAAAAACAGCTTCTGTAATATAAATATTTACTTATCACTGGAGACTACATGATGGCCACAGCAATGAGGTAAACCATGTTAGGGTTATTTTTAACCCATGTTAAAAATAAGACATTTAAAATTATTTCCTACTTCAGATAAAACTTTCCTATGTTTGGAGTCAAAGGTTTTACTTAGGAAAAAAACCCACTAAGGTGTCAGTCTGATACAGAAGAGCTTCTGCAAGTGCTGGGATGTAATGCAACTGAGGCCAAAAAGCTTACTGAGGTTTCCTTCTGAACCACTCTATTCAGTGAAAGCAAAAAATTAAAACTGTCCTATCATTCTCTAGCTCTGTTAAACTGGCACATTTAGGCTCCTGTGTGCAATTCAGTTTAAATTACCTCCTAAAACAAGGACTTGGCTTTCAGACTACGCATGTTAAGCAAGCCACTCCTCAAGAAGAAAAGAAGTAAACATTCAATTACGCCTATTCTGTGGAAAAAGAACTTATCTTTCTAAACCTCATATGTGCAATAATTTCCTAACAATAATAGTCACTTTGAGACCACAGACTTTTCTCCTGGGTCAGACTGATGTGTTCTTGTTTTGGAAAAGAATTTTAACTGTATTTTTAATATATATGGTTATTTTTGTTCCATAATCAGAATAGCTAGGTACATACTAAAGGAATAGCCTATTTAAAAAAAAAAAAGTCTACTCATGGAAGCCATCCACCAGGTTCAATTTTCTTCTAATAAGTAATTAACATACATTCTACCATTTTACCAATATGCCACCAGACCAAATAGCTGGGAGGAAGACGTTCCCGGTAGGGAGAAATGAATGGCCAAAGCAGAAGAGGACTGTAAAACTGGTTTAGCAAAAACAGAAAAGAGCCACAGGGGAGAACTCTCCCACCTTGGACTGATAGTTTGAGTTACCAGTTCTGCTATCTTTTTGCTTCTGTAGTTATGAATTCCTTGGTCCTCCTACCCTGCTCCTTTCTATCTTCCTAGCTTTGCCCGAGTCCACTGCTTCCATTCCCACAAGCCCTCCTAAGCACTTAGAGCAGAAGAATCTTCCTTAAAACTTCAGATAATTTTTCACAGTTCATAACTGTACACTTCAGTAACATTCAACCTTTCAAATGAGATTAAAGTATCCACTTGAATCCTAAGAGCAATACAAGAAACTAGTCATTAACTTCAAACACTTTTATGGCGTATGGTCTTCCTTTTACTCTGTATTTCACCCTGCACATCTGAACAAACAGCTTACTTCATTTTTGAGGTTTTTTTCATTTACTCCTGCATCTCTCAGGACTGGACATCCTCCATGAAGGACAGTCCAATTTGCTCTTCTAATTCATGTCACAGAGCAAAAAAATTATTTGACTCCTTGGGTCTATTTCACCTGGCTCTTTTTGTTCTGTGTATGTAAAAGCAAATTCTGATTCCTTTCATAATGTTTTGTCATTCAGGCAAAGTCGGATTTTGAGGTTTGGGGTCTTTTAAAATCTTTTAATACCATTAAATCTCCCCAGACACTGGGGCCATGTAGATGTGAAAAAATAAAAGCTATAGAGAAATAGATGACGGGCTGCCACCTTGCAGAAAGTCCAAGTCTACAGTGCATTTCAAAAATCCATTTATGAATCTTATTTTTTCAGAGGTCATATGTACAGCTGGACAAATTCACTCCATATATGTTCACTGCCCCCAGGTGCAACTTTCTTGGCAAAATTTACCTAATACCAAAGTTGACTGTTTAGAGTCTTATGAAATGGTCTTTTCTTCAAGAACACCAGGCAGAGCAAGAACACAAAGACCATCACAATGTGATACAATTTTCAAGAGATTAATACATCCTCCAAAAAAAAAAAAAAGAGGCAGCAGTTTATGTATCATAAAACAGGATGGTATTAGCATCTGTTTGATACCCCTGTCAAAATTCAGAACAGCCAGAACACCTGTATATAATAAACGGCTAAAAAACTGTGTTCAGCTGATAGCAGCTCTTACTACTGCTTACTCTGAAAGCCCACAGTAAATTCAACTTCTACAGGCAGGGACTAACACTACATTTTTTGTTTCTACAGCACCTACCATAAAGAAGCCTTGGGCTTATGATTTGGGTTCCTTGGCTCTACAATATATAAAAATAATAGACAGATAAGGTTTATGATATAACAACTATATTCTTCTGCCACAAACTCATTCCTTGGAAAAAAAACTCATGAAAAGCCTCATGATCATGTAAGCATTACTTACGTTATAACTAGGGTTGGGATAATAATCCTTTCTTTCCTAGAATGATTTGGGTAAGACACATAATAAATGTAAAACCTTACATTTAAAAATCTTTCTGTCAGAAGTTCAGCAGTAGATTTCATACTGAAGTGCAGCATATATATTCCAACTCAATGAACTCAAATACAATCCCACTACAGCATTTCATAGCAATTCTGTCGAGGTTCCAGGTACGCACAACTAATTTATTTCAAAAAAATCACGATGTGATAGGTCCAGGTGTACCTAAACATATTGTTACATAGCACAGGCTGGAAAAATCTTTGTTCAGAAGCACAGTTTTCCCTTCTTCTTAATATAGAACTACTCCACCAGTTCTGTGCCTCAACAGTTTGAATGTATTTCTCACGTTTACTCACAGAGGGCTCTTCCAAGTATGACTGGCTTTCCAAGTCATGCCTGCTTATTGATTTTCCATCCAAAAAATATTCGACCTTTGCATTTTCCTGAGCACAAATCATTTCTCTCAACATGTGTAATGCTATTCGAAGATATGGGTATGTTTTAAATACATAATTAGAGGAAGTACTATATATCAGATGAGACACTACCAAGTGGAGTTTGCAGACAAGGTCACAAAGGGACCCTTCTGCATTTCTCTCTACATTGCTCCTGAGTATAGTGTTTCCAGTAGCCATTTGTCAACCTGGCCACCTGCAAATATCTTTATCTGCACCTACAATATACGTATGGATGCTTAACTAGTCTCCTGAACATTTTGTACAAAAGGCATGCATAAAAGGGAAAGCATACAGCTGTAGCACTGATGGACACCCAGGAAACACAATCTTGTGCCTCGGGTAAAGGCATAGTAAGCTGTGACCCACTCTTCTGCCTGGACCTAAATTCTCCTCCGTTTCCTCTCTCACGCCCACGTTTCCCAAGAACGCTAAGATGGAGCAAAACGTGAACTTAGAAACTAGTTTCCTTAGCTTGTAGTGCACTGCTTGACTTCTGTGCAGCCGCCACCCTTTGAACTGCATCACCTGTGAAAGGACTTGAGCTGTGCCTAACCCTGCACCTGCTCAGTGACGCTGTCGAACAGCACTGCTGAAC
>NW_010414305.1:36145-37542 GCF_000710305.1 Buceros rhinoceros silvestris
AAGGTTTTCACCCAAGGCAAAAGAGTTGTCCCTCCTATTCAGTTCATCCTATGAAATGATACCTGGTCATTATCAACCTGATGGCTATTAACGCATTCTCTTTGGATTTGGGGAGGCTTCCAAGCAGAAGCAGAGATATCTGCAAGAAGATGCTGAGCAGTAGAGGGGGATGCTGTTGGCTACTTCACCACTACACATTGCTAGGTACGTGGCCTAAGCCAGTCCCTTCAGCTCTGCCGTAAGTGGGGAGAGAGAATCATGAATAATTATTCACTCTGACATAAGACATGTACAGACAAAACACTTAACTTTTAGACAGGTAAATCAGATTAGACGAACTTTATGTGCCCATTTTAGTTTCAATTTTTATAATGAAACAAGCATTCCTGTACAATTACAAGGAAGAAGACAAAAATCTTTCATCTCAAAGTAATCACCTCATTAATCTCTCATTTGAATTCCTTTCCCAGATTTATTTTAATTAGTTTCTTAATTTCTAGTAACCCTTTTCATGATTTAGAACTCATGGAATACAGTGGAAGTTTTGGGTACTCACCTGCCCTTATCTGCCTCTTCCTACACTGCACAAAGTGCCTGTAGCCACTCTTTAAAATTTATAATATATTTCAAATCATCTTATTCACTAGTAATACTACACGATCACAGCAAGACTGCAATGCTCTTCTTGCTTACCAGTAGAACATGTAAGTCAGGAATTCTTTTTAAAATTAACCCACCATCTCCATATGAAGTAGGTGACAAAAATATTGAAGAGGAATTGTTCCTTATATTTTCAAATTAACAGTTTTCCTCTACTTCCTAATCTGCATGGAATTCCTGAGTTCTAGCAGCAGCACATTCATTTTTGAAAAATAATGATTTCTTAAAAAGTAGCATATATTGTATCACTATTTGATAAACAGTGGTCAAAGGAGTTTCACACAATACAGTATTGGCAGTTTCTACACTTTTGGAGCTGGATGAAATGTATCATTGTGAAGTGCCATATAAACTATCCAAGAAAACCTTAGGGAAAGACACAAAGAGAGGTTTTGCTTGAAGTCCTTGAAATAATCTGTGGAAGCACCCTAGCTGTACATTTTGCAGAGGCTTCTTGCCCACTCTTGCCATGGAGCTGACAAGGCACGTAAGGAATGATGCACAAGCAATAAAACACACAAGTGAAGAAGACTATGCTTTGCAATTCTTTCTAGCCAAATGGTATGACTACAACAATCCTACAGTAAATGAAATCAACAGAAAAGAAAAAGAATCCTACAAGAACTTGGTTTTCCCTCAGGGACTAATATCTCAGTAAGATATCACCCTTATTTTGTAAGTTCAAAATTAAGTTTATATGTAGTCTTTCAATGTACATCTAAACATGCTGTCTTTCC
>NW_010414305.1:37630-58658 GCF_000710305.1 Buceros rhinoceros silvestris
CTTTCCCTAACGACATCTCCTAGCAAAGTGTATGAATAGCAAAATGTCCCATTTTATATGCAAGGCCATTTTCCCAGGCATGATAGGCATCCAGAGAAGTATATGCTTTGCTAAAATGAATACCAAAATATCAGCGATGTGTCCCCAACAAAGTGAAATCGTAAAACTTGTTTTTCTCTGGAAAGCTTGAAGAGACTCTTCTTAATGATGTCCCTTTTCATCAGCAAAAGGTCTGTGTCAGCAGAATTCCAACAGCAAGAAGTTGGTTCCACTGGTATGAAGTACATCTACAGCTCACCACACTGGCTGACCTCTGCTATACTGGGCTGCGGAGTGACAAACACACTTTGTTACACTACATTACGTGTTACGCTAAGTTACCGATACACTGATGATGCCCAGCTGGTGCTGTCATACTCCAGCTGGTGTGAGTATGTAAATGTGTTAGCATACCACAGACAACCTCTTGATGTACTACTGGAGTTAGAGCTGGCAAGTAGAGCTACACCACTAACAGCCAGAAACGAAGGGAACGGTCATTGTGAAAGGATGGGCTGCAGGATAACCTTGTACCTACCGTCTCCCCAGCTGTATGTACAGGAGAGTTTACTCCCTTACACAGGGACCAGCACAGAACGGAACAGCTTTATCTTCCTTTGAATAAGGAGAGATTTTTCTCAGAAAAGATATTCAAAGAACGCAAAGACAGCCACATAAAGCACTCCAACTTCCACAGCTGCTTGAAAAAAATCATCATGATTCTCCCACTATTTTCATATAAACTCTCAATTATAGCTAATATTTTGTATGTGTAATAATTATGGAGGTACATGCACACAGAATTACTCTACAAAGTTTGTAATTATATTACACTAATGACTCATAAAAATGTGATGATATATCTCTATATATCAGAGTATCTCTATTTTTCAATTTTCAATTTAAAACACCCGGGAAATGTCCCATAAAAGTGAGCCTTAATACAGCACTTAGTGTTTCAATGAAACATTCAGATATTCTGAAATGCTAGAATTATGGTTGTCTGAGGAACACTAAGACGCCCTCATCTTAGAAATACATTATGATACTGTCCTTAATGAGACCAACTAGTACTAGTCTTTGCACAAGACTTTGCTCTGTTCAACACAGAGAAGAGGCAATGGTTAACGATCCCTGCTTGTGTTCCCCACATTGCTGAAGATGTAACCCAAGTGCCTAATGCACTGAGCAAAATTCAAGCAGGGCACTGAAGACACATTCTTTCTCTTACGAGCTTCCCAATGAAGCATTCTGTTCCACAATATTTAAATACTAGAAAAATACTATAGACTTCTTTCTTCCACATGTCTCAGTGAGAAGAGGAAGTATTGCTGTCTCCTGTACTGCAGACTGGGAACTTGGGCAGAGAGACTTTAAGATCAAAAGCATCTATTAATTTTGCTCCCAATCAGAGATACCTGGGACCTGAGTTTCTAAGCACCAAGCGGTACATGGTGTTTAATACGTTCAAAGTACAGCTCCCTGTTACTACAGCTGCAGCTGTGAGCACTCAACACATGCAAATCAGACTCCATGGTCTTAAGTCAGGCACTGGGACAACAAAAAGCACACAGATAGCGGTCACATGAGAAAAGTTTGAGGTAGGAGATGTTCCTACATTCAGTTAGGAACTTTTTTGCTCAGGAAGGAAGAGCAAGTCAGAGCAGTGTTCAGGCGCACAGACTGTCCTTCCCTGCCTGAGTGAGGCGGAGGCCTGCAAGAGCAGAACCTTCCACCTATCAGTCCCAATTCATCCAAAACGGAATGATCATCCTGGAAGCTGAATCAGATAGACAGCAGTCCTTCACAGAGAAGATGTAAACTTAGCAATGTCCTTTATCACCTAAGCTGCCTCCTGCTCCCCCCAGGACTCTGGCTTCCCAACCACCTCAGGGTGAACAAGTTCAGTTGACGGCAAGTAATAGTACCAGTGAGCCCACGCTAACTGCAAGATTCCAGAGAGAGACAGAGCTAAACAAACTCTTGTGGATTAACGTGTCTGAACCCTTCACCCAAGCAGTGCTCTACCTTACTCACAGAGAATACTACTTACTCAACACACAGACAGGAAGTATTCCTTCCCCCCTCCCCCTCAAAAAACAATGGCCTCCAATGAGCAGTCAAAACTACAAACAAAGCAGGCTAAAGATGCAATTAGCCTTGACTAGAAGTTGATTCAAAACTACAGGGGTATATAGGCTGAACCCACTGAAGACGACAGAGGAAAAAAACCCCCACACAGACTTCAGTAAGGTACGTAGAAGTTCATTCCTCACAGAACGCCACCTTGTTCCATGCACAGAGCAGGGGCATGGAAGACCGACCACTGTGTTGGCAGGAAGAGAGTGATGTGTTCAAGTGTGTAATCACTGTTTATGAGTGAGTGTCACAGGACCTCAGTGGGAAAGACCCAAGATTCACTCAGTGAATTTTGTATCTTCCTCATGGACTATATGAATGAAAATATTCTGATATTCATAAACGAAAGGTTACTGCTTTGACTACGTGATACTTTAATTAGCTGCTAAATATTAAAGTGAATTAATGGAGAAAACTATCCATTTGCTTTTACTTCTGGAGGAATGAAAATATTAAGAAAAATAATTTATCTTGCTCAGTTGAAAAACTGCAATTTACACCCACTTATTAAAGAGATTCCTTTCTCAAAAAAAGTCATTACTTCTCTAGCTGACATTCCTTTTTCACAGCTGGTAATTAACCTGTTGTTATTCGTCAAACTTAATTTTGGAAAGGTAATGCCACTGTCATGTCACTTAAAGAAATGAATGATAAAAGAAATGTTGCACCCCCTAATTCTGTAATTCCTATATACTAAGAATTAATGAAATACTATTTTCCACTGGGAATTTTTTTTAAGCGCTAGATAAAGGCGCTGTGGTGCTTTTCAGATTTACTCTCATAATCAAATTTTGTCTCTTACACCTACCAGGAATATGATTAAAAGAAGACTTTTCCTAGAAAATAAACCTAAAGATAGTTTTTAATTACATCCTGTTTCCTTTACCCTTTGAAAGTTGATAACAATTGCTGCAGAAACTCGTAACAGTGCCTGGTAATTTTTGGCCTGCACTCATTTAGAGAAGTCCACCTTGGATATCAAACCCACTTGTCAATAGAGAAGAATCTGAAATACATTAACATTTAGTTTTACAGACACTAATTGGGTTGTTATTTTGTCACTGTGTAAATTTTCAGTGACCTTTCCAAAAAAGAAATAACAAGTTAATAGAAACTGTTTCTTCTTGATTTTCTCCATCCTCTTTTTAATTTCTTTTTAAACAGCCATCTGAGGTTTCTTAATTCCTTTCCACAGCTACATACAGTTTTGGGGGTTTTTTTTAGTGTTGTTTTTTTTTTTTTTCCCCAAAAAGAAAGGATAAGTAAGGCAGTTTTGCTCTTTTTTTACTTTGCTTTTTACTTTAATGGAGGTTTTCTAAGTTGTTAGCTCAACTAACATATTGAAAGGATAAGTAAGGCAGTTTTGCTCTTTTTTTACTTTGCTTTTTACTTTAATGGAGGTTTTCTAAGTTGTTAGCTCAACTAACATATTCCACATTTACAGCAAATAACATCAGGTTTTTCAGCACAAAGTATTCTAAGAACCCATTCCCCTTCTCACCCTCTCCCTCTCCAAGGAAATGGAAGAAGAAAACACAACAAAATGAAAACACAGAGTGGCCACCTTTCAGCAGCTGATGCGCATTTGTGCATCTTGTAAATCAGTATCTAAAGATGCATAATCTCTATATGTACCCACTGAACTTAATGAATAACAGTATTTGTAAATATCGGTTATATCAGCACAGCTGTGGGTAAAGATCGAATCAGCCCAAACCCTATTAGACTTGCTCTGCACTCAACCACCACGTGCCTGACACCCTTCCCTCCTCCACTGGACAAGGGGTCTTGCTAGTATTAAAGACAATGTAAGCCCAAAGAAAGCAAGATAAGATTGAACACAAATGCACGTAGTACAGGAAAGAAACAGGGGAAATTAAAAGTCTAAAGTACAGTGGCAGAGCCATGACCTCACTGGGATTACAAACACGGTGGGATAGCTTGCTTGACTGGAGTAACAGATGGGTACAGGCTTTTTGGGGAGAGATTTAAAATCTGACTTAACAAAGCCTTTGGTGACCTATTCTGCCTGGGCTTGCTTCGATCAGGGGGCTGGACTGCAGACCTCTGCAGGTCCCCTCTGATCTACATGACTCTGTGCTTGTGGTTTTGCGTGTGTACATGTAATTCTTTGTAGAAAACCATGCTCAATCTTAGCTACGGAGAAATTTTCAACTAGGAAAAAGCCCTAAATACTAATGTAATCAGAAAACTTCATACAGAAAATGGCTGGATTTGATGATCTTAAACGTCTTTTCCAACCCAAAGATTCTATGATATACAGCAATTACACAGCATTTCAGTGGGCTTAAAAAATAAAGAGTCTGGAAGACTATAACGTAACATTGCAAAAAAAAAAAAAAAAAACCACACAAACCATGAGGTAAAATGTAGCAATGTGATATTCTTTCTCAGAAGACTGCATTTTAAACTAACACTCTGAGGTCTTCTACATGCAAACTCCCTGTCAATTCTTTCTGCAGGGAACGGTGTAGTGCGTAATTTTGGGTAGATAAACTGCGTGCCTTCTACGTGGCAACATTTTAAGTAGCATCTTTGGCTTATCCTCCACAGGAAACCACAATCGGAAGAACTTCTATAAATGTCACTCATAATTTATGCAGCACTTCATCATTTCAAGGCATGGTGGACAAACTTGTTAATATTTAACACAGCTCTTGGGATTATGGCACCATTTCACAGATGAGAAATAGAGTGGCTCCAACATCTTTAAGAAGAAATGCCTGATTTCTGGGTGCCCATCCCTTGGCTTCAGGGGATTGTGAGACCTAACAAGGTCCTGCCATACCAGTATATGCAGACTGGCTATTAATTTACAATACATTCAAAGAACTCTCAGGCTTGCAACCCATCACACAATAGGATCTTTCTTTTTTTTTCAATTAAAACAAAACTCCATGCATGCATTCCCAAACCCCTTTAAGAATATTGCAGTGGTATGCTTACAGTTAATGAAATAAAAATACGAGATTTGAGGGGTTCTCACAAGTTACTAAAGATACAAGATGTCTAACATGGTGAACTGCTGAGTTTCACATCCTATAAAATCTGTGTGATACCTGCAGTTAAATAGTATTTTTTGCCTTCTTTTCTTAGGTGTTTACAAATAATTATTTTGATTTAATATTTTGGAAAGCAGAAACCTCTGCCGGGAATACAATATTTCACATCATAATCCTGATACAAATCATTCACTCAAATCAAATAGATCCTGATGAAAACAAACAAAAAATCCAGGTCCTCTCAGCTGTTCAGCAACCACTGCATTGACTTTGATACTACAATTTCATTAATGTTGTAGTTTTAAAAATTCCACATCACTGACAGGAACTAGATTTCTATCACCAAACAAATAAGCGTAAAAGGATATATCCTAACACATATATTTTTAAAAAATCATATTAGAGATCTTTGGAAGATGCCTTACCAATAAAAGACAAAGCAATGAATGCTTTTGTGGTTTAACTCCTTTGACTCTTCTATGACCTTGTCTTAAGAAAAAAGCCTGTAAACAGTACCCAAATACTAATTAGCAATGCCATGTTTAAGTATCTGTTTGTTACTTGGAAGCTGGCCATTTCTGTACCCTGCCGAGAATTTGGATTGGAGTTAAATATAAGAAATAGTAGGAATTATCAAACCAACACACAGGTACACAAAACCATCTAAACCAAAGGGGATTACACGCCGCAATTCCTCCATTACTAATAAGGGATTGGAAAATTGATAATGCCAAGCAGAAAAATCCCCTACAAGGACACCATCTGGCTTATCTCAAACCCAAAGGGAATTAAACAATAAAAGATAATAATTTTCCAATAGCAATGTAGTAGTGCTGAGTGGAGGACGGGAACCAGCCATAGCCTGAGATTAATGTTTACGAAGCATTTTTATAACACAGTTCTTTGTATTTTCTTGCAAACATCAAGCCTTAGGGAAGGAATACAATTAATCTTGTCTTAGAAATGATGAAATTTGAAACATACTAGTCATTTCCTCAAATAAACTAAGTGAGCTCAGAATTACTGATTTCTAGAATTCACTTCTGAATCATGAAAATACACTTCAACAGAAGTTTCTGTACTCTGTTCCACCTTTGTGAAGCTTTTTGAACTTCCAAATGTATTAAATTCTACATGAGATGATGCTGAATTAACAGAATCTTAATTACACATTTTTAAATTACTTTATCTAATCAGTTACCTACTCGTACTGTTTGTGAGGAATTACTAATGACAAGCCGAAAACAAGTAGGCATCCAAGACGTGCACTTAAAATTCTTAAATAGTCCATTTTATCAGAAGTCATTAATTTATAGTCACTAAGACTATAAAACTATAGGGGTTTTTATTTTATAGTCACTGAGACTACAAAACTTCCTCATTCTATACCTCAGGACTAGCCACATATGAACAATCTAAATTTAATAAAATATATGATTGAGAGTGTGCAATATACTGTATACATGGGAAAATGTGCATCAACATATTGTCAGCTAACAGCTACACATTTCTGGCTAGAAATAAATATGTGCAACATCTGAACACTGCACTTGTCTACGGTAGGTTCTTCCCACATTTCTCTGATACAAATATTACTAACAGCCATAAGAATGAAAAATGAGATACACCACCGCTGGAGCATGTGCTGGAGCACAGAACTTGCTAACTTTTCTTTCTTCATCTCTTTTTCATTAACATGCTTTTAAAATATACATACCTCTAAGAATGCAAACTACAAAATACTATAAAATCATTATAGCTGCGCAGGCATGACTTGGTACTTAAAATATTATAAACTCAATAGAATCACTACAATTTCATTTTTCTTGTCAGTTTATAGCACGTATTATGCACCAGTTGCACATAATTATAAGAGGTTTTTAGCTTCTGAGCACTGTTTTGATCATGGTTGCCTGCTTTCCTGAACTGTTTAAAATGTCATCAGCCATTAGAATACAATCAGATTAATCAAGGTGTCCTTGGATAAATATCACGTGAATTTTTGCACATATGTTAGCACAAGCTTTCTTTCTACAGAATGTATGTGATTCCAAATCAGATAAGATAGGATATGCTCTAAGGCATAGCAATGCTTAAGTGAATATAAATCCTTCCTACTTTTTGTTGTCACAGTTGAAACAGAAGCTTTTCTGATGAACTCTTAGAAAGAATCACCAGCAGCAGCAGATTTCAGTATGTATTTGAGTCCTCAAAAATCAAATTAAATGAATAGGGCTTGACTACCCAGAACTGTACTCAGTTGTTAAAATTAATTTATTTTCATGGGGGGAAAAAAAAAGGCTATAGAAAAATACAAATCCTTATTTTGGATTTAAAATAAATCCTCTACATATCTACGCAACCTGGAATCAAAATTAATAGACTTCTCGATTGAAGTAAAGAAGCTCTACTCTGAAACAAGCTTGTAGTTTATGTACAGTCAATTGGCCAGAGCTGGAACTTGCACACAAGAGACAGAACAAAAGATCACCAAACACGAAAGTACAAGATGGAAAATAAAATGAGAGGTAAAAAGGAAAAAAAAAAAAACCCAAAACAAACCACTCCACATTTGCACAGACTGGACTGCATAACAAGCTCAGCTGGTGTGAATTAGTATAAAAGCTCCTCCAGCATCAGTGAAGCTGTGCCAATTTAGACCAGATGACATCTAAGCTGTCATTAGCCAAATCGCAAAAGAAAGAAGAAAAATCAGCCCAGTTTTTATTTATTCCAATTACTATGCATATGCACACAAAAATGTATCTTTGGCTTCACCGCTGTTACTCCTAGTTTCCCACAGCATAAGAAGGAGAAGAATTAGAAATACTGTGTTTCAACATTTTTGCTCATAAACATCTATTGACTGCACAACTGCTTGAGCTATCCAACATCACCAGTAAGAACATTTCAGATCAGATTAAATTCACCTGATCTCAGATTTCATAAAAAACCCAGCAAGTCAGGCCAGACAAGGCAGGAGAATTCCTGCCAAACTGTAATTTTTATTAGAAGACAAAAGACTGGCTTTGGAAAACTTCACCCTTAAAGAAGTCAACAAAATCCAAGCCTTGTAAGCACACAGAGCAAACCAAGAAGGGCAGAAACAGGCCAGTGCCAACCCCCTCCCCAACACAGGGAGATGGAAGAAAGTTTGGACCAGCATCTGTGCTTTGTCTCTCTCCAACTTCTCAACAGAGGGTCCAGCCGTTAGGCAGTTCTGCCCAGCTGGTATAACCTAATCACAGCACAGAGAGCAGAACTCAGTAAAACTGCAAGTTACGCTGTTCATTCCTTTTTTTAGCTTTAGTCAGTATTTACAATCCATTCACGTGAACAAAATAGCCTTTCCTCTCCCAGTTTTGCTGCCAAACCGCAAGGATGTCTACACGGCGCACAAAGCCTAAATGTACACAGGCCACCTCTTGAATGAGCTATTTTAAGCTGCCAATTCTGGTCTAGTCAGGTCAACAGGAAGCTCCAGGAAGAACAATTTGTCCCACTTCTTTCTTGCTGAGGCAAACCAGCCAGCTCTGCTACAGCTAGTCTGTTTGTGGCAACATATCTTGAGGATTCACTCATCTGCCAAGATTGCAGAACGCACCTGCCTCTTCCGGTGACCCAGAACCTGGTGTGCTATTCCCCCATTTTGGAGGTGGTAATACCACCAATCTTGAGATAAACTCATCAGTAAGCCAGCTTTATTATACCTGCTTAAGTTGGTAAATCTACCAGCTATTATCACAGAATCACAGTTGTGTACCGCCCCTTGCACATTTTTTACCTCAACATCTACCTAGTTGCACAGATACGCTATGATAGGAAAACTGCAAAGTCTGCCGGTATTCATCTTTCCACTCTTTGAATCCACATAGTTCAAGTAAGAAAGGAAGGTGAATTTGCACAATTGCACTACAAGCAATGCACAAATATTTATGCATATGGACTGTTCTCTGCCCTTAAACTGCTCTGTATTGTATGACCATGAAAACTGCCAAAAAACCTCAAAGGCTACCAGAGTAAAATCTGGACAAAAAAATTCCGAAAGGCTGGATGCAAACGGCTCCCCCTGAAAAGAGAAAGTGCAGATTCTGTGTTTCATATGCATTGTGAAGTTTCTCTGCTTGCTCGTATGCGTCAAAAAGGAACACAGTACTAGAGGATGCTTAGAGGAAAAAGAGTATTATATTGCAGGAAGAGTTCTGATGACATCAAGTTTGATACTGTTTACTGAGCCAAGAAACATAGATTTGGGTCCTCAGCATCAGTAGGGAGCTCTTTGTACTTGCCAATGTATACTATATATACATTTGCGATAACACTTCTACAAATTTGATCTGAAAGATTAATAAAAAGACAAGTAACAACTATCAATAAAGATTTGAGAGTATCCCAAAAGCTTACAGTGGTCTCTTAAGGCACCATAAGCACAGGTTTCACTGGTGAAATAAAAGTGCAAGGCTATCACTCAAGTTGTTAAATGCTGCCTGTCAAAAAAAAGCCAGGCCTGATTATTTCAACAATAGCAGCCAAATCCATCTGGTGCTCAGTGACCATCCAGAAAGCACTTACAAGGACTGAGCATTAAAGGACTGAGTTATTACGGAACGTCTTCAAGATATATACACAAGATAATTACTAATCAATTTTTATTTCGTAAGACGTTTTCTTTGGCCTTCTACTGTAAAGCTCAAGCGAGTGGCAACAATGGTTTGATCATGAATTCAAAGCAAAATGGTGCTGGAGGGGTTATTTCTGAAGCCAACAGTAAACACTCTCACCCAGACCCAGCCTGGTTCTAATTTTGTGAGTTTTGATTTTACTGTTCAATAAAGTGTATTCCAACAGCTGTGCTTTAGGGGAGCACAGACAACAAAAAGCAGCTGCACATCGCAGTAGCTCTGGTTTCATATGCCTGATGGTTTCAAAATTCAGCAAATATTTACTTTTGGGCATCAGTTCAGCTACAGTCCTGCAATTAGAAGTGCCCAGCAACTGGGCATCACTGAAACTGATGATGTTCTGAGAAGGGAAACTGCAAAGACCTTGCAGGTATAGGACCATAATTATCACACACAACAGCAGAACTGCTATTTATATGAATATGAAAGTGCCAAAGAATTATCTTTAAGAACATTTTTGCCACACACAAAATCAGTGAATGGTTGAGGTGGGAAGGAACCTCTTCAAATAAATAGTCCAATCCCCCTGGCTCATACAGGGCCAGCTAGAGCTGGGTGCCCAGGACTGCATCCAACTGGGTTTTGAGTATCCGCACACATGGAGTGTCACAGGTGAATAATCCCTAGATGAATTGACTAGGACACATTGTCTTCCATTTTTTTTCTTCCCCCTTTTCCTTCCTTTACCTTTTTTTTTTTAATTTTTAAGTGAACAAGACAAAAAACCTCAAAACCTTGGAAAAGACTGCATTTTATATGCTCATTGAAAACTGTAAGCCCCCTCCTTTCTGAAAATGATCTGGGAAAATATAACCACACAAGGCACTACTCTGCATTATAACAAAAACAACAGATAAAGAATTTGAAAATAATAAATTTCAAGAAAAGCAAGAAAATTATCTTCTAAGAGTAAGGTACACACACTTCTGGAGAAAGCCTCAAATCCTTTCCAAGAATTTTCAGCTGTTTGAGATTACAGATGGACAGACTCCTCTCCATGGATCCTGCCTGACATCTTAAGATTCTAATCTTTAAGAAAAGATCCTTTAAGCAATAAAAAGGCTTGTAACACCTTTATTATTTAGGAATTCTGAAAAACATTCCAAAAGTTTTCATCTTATGGAAGACCTCAATAGCAGCCAAAAGCTGCTCTTCCATATCAATACAAAGGAATATTTTTAATCTATTCTTTCTGGCAGAAAACACACAAGCTAATGTTTCAAAAGAATAAACAACATCTGCTTTGGATGGGTAGATTAAGAAAAAAATAATAATCCAACCTGCAGATAATATAAGTGTATGGATTTATAAGAGACCATGATAAATATATGTTGATTATTTGCTTAACACATCTGGAATGTATTTCCTTATTTATGCAATAGGATGGTGGGACTTTTTCACTACGAAGAAGGATCCTCCACTGGGACTCATAAAGGCAGTAACATTTTAGGAAATTACTATTACACTAAGAGACTGAGTAGGGATTGTCTTGCATTTTCTTGTTCACAGCTTTATAATTAACAAAGTAAAAATGAAGGCTGTTATATTTGATGGAAATTTCCCCAGAAAGATCAAATAATCTAAAGCAGCAACAGCTTTCTATAATTCTAAATATAAGAGTGAATTTCTTTTTATGGCTTAAACAATCATAGTTAAATAAATGGGTCTTAGTGGCTGCCACTTGCATTCCTAAGGGCACCTGCAAGAAACTCAAGTTGCTCTCTGCCACACCTTAGGACAGTTACTAACGTATTACTGTTAATTCATGCCATATTAACAAATGCATATTTATAGGTAGAAACACTTTATCACAGATATTACAATGCTGAATCTGGAATCATATAATAAATTTAAGGGCAGATCATCAGAAAAACAAGAACTGAACAAACCCCATTACAGAAATACGCGTTTTCCAAAATTTAGCCCTTCTAACTGAAAAAAAAGAAGACCAAACCAAATACCAAAAACCTCCGCTATGCTTAATGAAATCGAAACACAACAATGCACATTTACATATTTACACAGAGATGTGTATACACTCCACAGAGTCACACCATCTTTCCAAAGTAGTTTTTTTGGCCCAAACAGCTGATAAGAACTAAGCATGCTGATGGAACGCACACTTAAGGACTAGGCTTAGTAGAGATACCCTAGAAAATAACAGTCCAGTACAATAGCTGGAAGGAACAGCCTGAAGTATAACATCAAGAAAGGAGAGACGACATGCACCTCCTCTCTTTTCCTGGTGGCCTAATGCTAAACCAGATTATGCCATAGGCTTTCGAGGTACAAATCGCGGCTGCTACAAAGCAGGAAAGCAGTGCCAGCATTTGTCCCCCAGAGCTGCAGGGACATATGCTCCTGCAACATACAGGACCGACATCAAAGATGGCCAGCATCTGCTGTAGCTGCTAATATCACAGGAGCTCCTCTCGGCCTGTAGCTACTCAACAAGATTAAATTTTCTCTATAAGCCACATACAGCTGAAAAGCTATTTTTTTCACCACAAGTCCCTCTCACAGAAAAAAAAAATCTTCTTATACAAGTAATTTCCACGCTTGAAATGCCCTTTTGTCTTGAAATTTCATCACCTGCCCCTTCTGCTGACTTCTGCACTTTCCTTCTCAGGATCTACCTCACCTACACCCAAACCGCTATCTGGACAGAAGTGGTGGCTGTTAGGAGCACGTGTTGGAAGCACGAGCATTAGATAGCCAAACGCTAACATTTCTCATTTTGCGTGGTCCCTCTCCTCTTTGGTGACCAGATACAATGACGAAATTGAGGATGCAGCAGGAGGTGCGAGCAGTCTCTCTCTCTCTCTGTCTGCAGTTTCTTAAGGAGACATTGTTCCCCCGAGAACCAGTAAGATGTAGTGACGGCAGAGGGAAGGAATTCTGTAATTGGCTTGCTTCTGTGTCAATCAAAACAAACCAAACTGGTTTTATCTTAAACCAGGACAGTCAATTAGAGCAGATTACTCAGGATCATGTTATATAGTTGGGTTTTTACTAACTCCAAGGGTGGAGACATCACAAGCCTGCTAGCAAGCTGTTCTACTGTTCAACCACTCTCACAGCAAGTAAGTTTTGCTTATGTTTAAACAGAATTTCCTGTATTTCATTTGTGCTCATTGTGTCTCCTGTCACTGGGCTCCACTGAGAACAGTCTGGCTCTGTCGTCTTTATTCCTTCCCGTCAGATATTTCTATACACTGAGAAGATCTCCCTGAGCATTCAGTGTTCTCAGGGTTCTTCCCTCATATGACAGAAGCTCCAAGTCTTTAATCTCCTCTGTGGCCCTTTGCTGGACTCACTGCAGCATGTCCACCTCTCTGTTTTACTATGGATCCCAAGACTGGACACAAATCTCCAGATGTGTCTCATGAGTGCTGAGCAAAGGACAAGGATCATCTCCCCTGACCTGCTGAAAACACCCTTTTTAATGCAGCCCAGGAAACTTCTTGCCTTCTTTGCAGAGAGGGTGCGCTGCTGGCTCACAGACAGCATGTCGTCCACCCAAATTTTTGGATAATAAACAGATATGTCAAGGTGCAAACTGTATCTTTCTCTGTTCTTTCTGCACCTGATCTCACACTTTCTCTCACAGTTCTTGTGTGCATTTTAACCAAAATGAAATGCTGTGCCTCTCCAAGCAGGTTTCGCCACACATGGAGCCAGACGGCACTCTTTATTCCTTCCTAAATTAACCTAACCTGAAATATCTCTGGCCTTTGGTCTGTAATATCTAATCTCATCAGCTGAGATCATTCTTGGCATAGCACTCATTGTATAACAAGATAGAGCTAGCAGTACTGCAAAACCAAAATATGGCCCTAGATGGACTTACGATGGTTCTTCAGGCAAAGGGTTTCATGTACTTCCTAAACTCAGTACCTATTGTGAATGCAGCGTAAGACTCACTTCTTACATAATATATTTTTACATAATATACTATATAATCAACACAGAAAATGCAAGCCAGGATACAAAAAAAGAAAGTCATAATTGGACACTGCCCGTGACAAGCATGAAACACTCAAAACTAGAAGCTGCGTTCTTCCAGTGTGAAGCTTGGAAAAGAGGTCCTGGTTATTGCTTACTGGTAGAGTTCTTTCTCCACAAATGTGGCATCACATATTAACACCCTAAATTGCCCTCAGTAGGTCGTCAGAAGGCATGCCTATCAACTAATGAAATCACCACTACTTGGGCTAGATCAAGGAGACAACCCAAAAGTATGCTAGCCCACTGTGAAGAATAAGCTGCTGGGAATTGTTCTTTCATCAACTCACGTAGAAATCAGGAGAGATAAAAATAAAAAGATTCATAAAGAGAATCATCTAAGGTCTCTAGGTAAATATGGAAACACTGGGATAGGAAGAAGCAGAATTGCAAATAGGTGAAACAATGAACAGACTTATTCTGTCTGACAACTCAACTTCAGTTTTTGGTGTAAAGATTTCTCCTGTACTACTCAAGCTGAGGGTTTATTCTGGCAAGGATTCTTGCTGATGGGACTCTGCTTCAGAAAACTATGCCTTGTTCTGGTTATAGTCAATGATATATGCCTTTATGGAAGGAACTATGGAAAACAAATAGAAGATCAAAGGAAAACTTTGACACCTTTATGATTGTTTTTGGAGTTTCAGAGCATGCCTCCCTTAATTCCCTACTAACTTTGGAAACCTCTTAATGCAATGATTTTGCTGATGGCAGCAAGCGTGAATCTATATTAAGCTTGAAAATACATCTCTTTGATGAATGAAAGTAGACCCTGAAGTGCTAATTCCTCCAGCACTCTTTTCTTCTCATTTACAATTCTTCAAGAAGAATTGACTGAACTGTAACTGGAAAGAGCTGACTGAACAGTAACTAGGAAAAACTGAGTCATATCATTCTGCAATTCACATTCAGGAAGAGGATGTTTAATAACACAAAATTTTAAAAAATTAAATATGGCCATTAGAACTCAGTCCTCCTTTTCACCATTTTCTGAATTTAGTTACAAAATAGAAATTTTGTGGGCTTTCTTCCATCTGGGGGTTCTTTTGGAAATCCAGAAGAAAGGTACCTTCTTTTGCTTGTGGCAATGCTTTATAAAGCACACTGTCTGGAAAACTAAAAGTTGCACCTACCACTTTCTATCATTATTACTCTTAGGTGTTCTGGGGTACAAAAAGACTTGTTCGTAAGAATTACAAAAATGAGAGTGAAATGCAGACTCAGTCCCAAATTCTGTTTCATTCATCACTGAGATAA
This sequence comes from Buceros rhinoceros silvestris, assembly GCF_000710305.1. Classification (NCBI taxonomy): domain Eukaryota; kingdom Metazoa; phylum Chordata; class Aves; order Bucerotiformes; family Bucerotidae; genus Buceros; species Buceros rhinoceros. Next base: position 52,776 of record NW_010414305.1, read on the forward strand.
AGCCCCATCTAGCACAGCAAGATTCGTTCATTCTTTCTTTGAGACGTAAGACTTCTTTGAGAGATTCCAGCCTCCACTGCTCAAGAGCTATATGAAATCTAAGACATTAAGGAGGTAAGAAGATCCCTTTCTGAAGCAGTTTGTAATCTTGGTTCTCTTCAGTAATGAAAAAACAAAACCCCAGAACAGGCAGGTTCAAACCTCAGTCCCTTCATTTCTGATGGGAGAGAACAAGAATCAGAAGGAAAAAAAAAAAATCAAAATAATCCTCCAAATAGACACTAGTCATGGTTTCAAATGAAACAGCCCCTCTAAGTCCAGCGAATTCAACGCAGCTTACCTGTTCAAACTGTCCATCTAGAGCTGGCAACCTTCTTTTCACGAGGAAGCTAAAAGGAGCCTGCTTGTTAAGTCCTCCAGACAACATATTTCTTGTCCTTATTTACTGTAACCTCAGCCCAGAATGACAGGAGAAAAAAAAAACAAACCAACCAGAAAATGGCTTTCCATGCTGCCAGCTCACTTACTTTCACCAAGTCTTTCCATATTTAGCAGACTTGTTTGTTTTTTCCCCCCAGATTCTGACATGAGAATCTACAGCTTTCAGAGGTTTATAAATACTTTTATATAGCTCATAATGTTTAACTCTCGTGGTAGTGTAAAAATATGGCTTAGAAGCAGAACCAAAGAAAACCAAACCCACACCTAGCATTTTTAAGCATCTGTTTTTAAATGCTTGGCATCATCTGCGATGTCTTCGACTATAGTACAACCTGGGTGTTAAGCTTCAATTGACAAGTTTCCTCTAAATACTAAAAATTCAAAAGACGACCTTTTGATACCAAAATGCAGTAGTGAGCAAATTCAGAAACATTTGACATAGATTAAAAAGGAACAATATGGACACAGTACAAAACCTAGTATTAAATACTCACTCATCTTTTTAGGTTTTGAAATAAGGAACTAGTAGTGCCACAGAGTTCTCTGCAGTAAACTGAGTTTTTGAAAACATCAAAGCCGGCGAAATTGCACACTTGCAAATGGAGAAGGGAGCAAAGAGCAACACACAGAAACAGAAAAGCTGTGACGCTACTCTAGGTCACACTATAGACATCACTTCAGCTAAGTGAAATAAGAGCCCCTTGCCTTTTCCAGAGGCCTGTCACTGGAATATTTTCCCAAGAAAAGGAACTTCAAGCACATATATCTGACAGTGCAACTTAGTTGCTTGAGACAGCTCTCAAGAAAATGTTAAACGGCTCTCAATAGCTTTCCTGCCACTCCAACACTGAGACCATATAAAGTAAATATCACACAAGCTTTGCTAAAAACTGCTCAAGAAAATCCAGATACTGCAGGCAGTTCTGATTGTCTTTATTACTGCAATGGCCTGGTTGAAAGAGCTGTTCCATAAGGGACTGCAGACCCATCTTCCTGAGCACTCCATAAACAAAGGCTAAGCACTCCAAGGAGGTTACAGCCTGAATAGATGAGAGGAAAGAAGCATCCTTAATCCCAGTTTTCAGATGAAGAATTGAGTCACAAAGCAATATAACACATGCTCCATAAAGACAGTCAGGCCCTTTCTATGTGCCTAGGTGCTACTGGACAGTCCACAAATGACCTTTCATGTCTTGGTGCTCCACCACCCTCAGGTCTTAAAAAGTGCCTAGGAACCAAATTTCCCTTCCTTTACAGAAGCAAAACAGCCCCCACAGCTCCAGGAAACCAACTCTGTTAGGCACGGAGCATCACAATACTCAAATACGTCAGATGATTTGCCCTGAATGACCTAGAGATCGTCACACAAGAAGGCAACAGCAGATCCAAGACTTCCTGACTCTCTACCTACAACATTGCTACGGTTTTTGTGCTGTATCATGGGTAACGTTTTTCACTCTTCCTATATATGTTAAAAAATACCTAGTAAGTCAAAAGTGGACACAGGATATTGAGGATGTCATCATTTAGATGAGCCACAAATGGAAGTACTGTTTGTGTCCTCTAAAGATGGTGCACTTCAAAAAAAGTCAGGACTACACTATAAAGAAAATTAATACTATAAAGACAATTTCACTTTTGCACCATTACCTTCTGCTTTATTCTTTTGTCATTCTGCATTTGTCCTACACCATTGACATGTCCTGTTAAACAGCTTGGACGCTGCCAAAACACAGTCAGGATCAGCAATCTAAGGAAAAAAAAAAGCCTTGTACTCAGAGAATGTTTTGAGATCTAAAAGGCTCATACAAATGACCTCTGCTTATTTCTGTAACTTTGCTGATTACTCTGCATAGAAAGGTAGGAAAAAACCCTAAAATAAACATTTCAAAACCAAGCCAAACTAAAAAGTTAAGCATTCAATGTTTTACATTTCAGTTGGTTGCACTGGAGCTGCTTCTGCTGAGGATTAAAATCCATACATTCAGTAGAATTACCACTGATTTCCATGCATGCAAATTGAATAGGTTATCATCTTCAAGAACACAAGAATTTCTGGATGCCGCTCTGATAGGAATTTTAACTGCTTACAACCCCAGGAGAAAAAAAAAAAAATTAGAAAACCACCAAATTTGCTTTTTGAAAACCAAGCTTCAGTAAACCAGCTTATTATCTATAAATTGGAGTCAACTGCAAGGAAATAGGAGGAAGAAAAATAATTTTATTCCAAATGCAGCAACATGAAATAAATTATTGGGTGGACAGATCTCTAAATACTGCATTAAAGTGTTTATTAATTCTCTATTCTTGAGAAACAGACAACACAGTGACAAAAAAAAAACTTTTCTGCATTTTTTTGAAGAACATATAATTCCTGTGATCCAAAACTTAGACAGATTGGTACACTATGCTGAGCATTTAAGAGATATTAAGGGAACTGAAAGAATTTTCAATGATGCTAGTGACATTCATTTTCAATGTTAATAACCTATTTACCATGATAGCAGCTTAATAAGCTTTTAACAGGCAGAAATGAAATTATGCTGCAATATGGCATTTTTATTAACATTATGAAGAAAAAACCCCCACATTTCCCTGAACTCATCAGTCAGATATTGTTATTCTATATTTCAGGGATATCATTAGGAGATATTTTCTTTCCTCTTACACCTATGCAGGAAAATTCCAGTTCCTTTTGTTGGGATCTAAAATCTATTTGGACATTGCAACAGCTGCAACCTGTCTGTCATCTTTGCAGACCTACATTCCAGAGCAGCCTTTCACTCTGTACAAAACCACAAATACTAAATATCAGTGTTATGGTTTACTAGAAGCTCAAGCTATACAAAATAACAAGTCTAACCTTTTCCACTGGACTTAGAGGGTATAATTCCTGCCAGGTAAAAAGTCCACGTATCTTTTAAATTCTGATCTGTGTAACATGGATGGATCCAGTCACCACTTTCCTTGAGTGACTCGCTCTTACTGTCTTATAAATCTTGTTGAAAAACATGAAAACACAAGCATCATCTCTGAAAGACACTACCACTGTCTACAGTGGACAGAATGCTCCACTTTAGTGCAGGAAACCTATCACGTCTGCCAACTGTCTAAAACATCTCTGTCATGAAGGGAAACCAGTGTATAAATGGCTTCCTTAACGTGGTCAAAGATAACATTTTCCCTTAGTTGCTTCAACTTGTTGTGCAAGTTGTTCAAGTTGTTGTGCAACTCAGCACAAATACAACGTAGTGAACTCTCGGAGTGTTGTATGCTAAACGCTTTCTTAAATGGAAGAAGAAGCATCTTTCCTTGTCCTGTAAGGGCAATCACTTCATTTCACAATGATTTTTGGCAAGAACTTCAGGAGACAACTAACATGGGTTCATTCGAACTGAATTTTCAGTAGCCCTGTCTTAAAGTGAAAAACAATCCAGAAAACTTTAAAATGTCTGTGCTTTAAACATTTGTATATCTCACCCACCCAACATTATACTATTTTAATACTAGCTTAGGGTATTTCTAATTTTTTTTTCCATAAAGTTTTAGAGCACGTTACCGTAATAAGTAAGGACATGATGAAAGTTTCATACTTGGTGAAGCTTGATGTGGAACGTTTTCCAATTATTCTGCATCAGAGATGGTTTCTGAATGAATTTTAAGTGTACTAATAATATTAATAAAAGGTACTTGGCCGATGAGCTCCTTTCACCTGCATACTGCAGAGAGCCCATACATCTGAGAAAGGCACAATGAGAGCTTCCACCATTACTCTGCCCTTGGGGTGGTGCTTCTACAAGAAAGGGCTTGATTTGGTTTTCACCAGCCTAAGAAAAGCAACAAGGGTATCAATCACTGCCAACTGTTCCCAGGGGGCTGGCGATACACCAGCATGGAAATAGAAATCCAGTTTACACAGGTCACTGAGCAGCAACCAGACAGTGATTTTTGGTCACTACTAACCTGGGCCAGACACAGACTGGTGACCTGAGGGTGAAAGGCTCTGCTAATTTCCTGAGCCACTGATTCCCCTGGCTTCTTATTTGTTATAACCATGTTATTTATCAGAAAATGGAGAGGCATCAATACAACAAACAGAAAAGGTGTTCCTATTTCTAATTCAATTTTTAAATACGAAAATCGCTAGCAAGGTTTCAAGACCTTTTTGCACCAAAATGAACTGTTACTTCTCTAGTACTCGAATTCAAATTCACACTGAGGAAAGAAAAATACAATCAAGTCTGTGACTTTTGATTATACAGAAAATGAAAGAGACAAATGCCACAGGACAGACAACTGGATGCCATTGCTTTGTACCTTGCATGGATACATTGAACTGGATCCAAAGTAGTAATGGAAATTCACTGGGGCATCAGAACACGCTTGACAGTCCTTCATTCCTACTGCCTATGCTAATCCTTGTCCAATCAGACGTCAGGTTTTCTTGGTTTCCCAATGGAAGGTGATCTACGGAATATTCTAGAGTAATCAACATTATTTTGTCAGGTCAGCGCTCTATAAAAAAGCTGTCATCAAGGATATCGAAATAGGTATTCAGCTCAGCAGCAATTTAAATCCTTCCTAACTGCAATACATTTATTCCAATGACCTATGAAGAGGTATGCGACGTATCTAAAACAAGATAGTTAAACTACTACAAAACCATTACTAAGATGTAGGAACAAATAAGGACAGGCTTAGGAAAACGAACCATTACATTTTTAGGACTAAGTCTACAGCAAGATTTTGCTCAAGGGTTGAAAGAACTTTTCGGTTGTCTTGTGGTGAGCCAGCAACAGTTTCAGGCCTTTTAAACCAGGACATCCCGATCCCCTGTGGCTCTTGGGTTCTGGCAGGACTCCTGGATCTCCCAGGGAGACACTCACCAAACCAATCTCAGTTTCATTTCCCTCCTGTTCACAAAAAGTAGATAGCAAAGCTGTCTTCTTGAGAAGACAAGAGCACTGCCTGCACATTGCCAGCACCCCAAAGGAGGTAAGTGATGCAGTAGTCCTCTTGCTTCCCTACCCACTCAGTGAGCATGGATGACTCTTTACAGGCCGAAGAGAAGGATCTTGGCTAGGCTTCTCAGACTCTCCTCAGGGCAAATAAGCTGAGGAAGGCATCAAAATGTGCTGCCCAGGAAGAGCATCAGGAGTTCAGTTTATTTTCTCATGGGGAGGTGAGTCTGAAGCTTCTCCTTGCCAGCATTGAAAACCTTCCCCCAGTACTATGGGAAAGCCATTCTAATTCAGAGCAGCAATGAAAGATAAAGAAAAAAACCATGCAGCAGAAAATGTAAGGCTATGAAAGTTGTGGCTCCATCAGCAAATGAGGAAAGAGTCACAGCACCTGAGATGAAATCAACTAGCAATAACGTGAAAGCACGTTATTGCTAGTTCATCATCATGGCTTAGCTTCGCAGATGAAGATTTGGGAAGG
>NW_010414306.1:0-247 GCF_000710305.1 Buceros rhinoceros silvestris
GGGAGAGGGGGGAGAGAGAGAGGAGAGAGAGATAGAGAAAGATAGATGTTCACCCCCCGCGGAGAATCGGAGTCCCAAAAGTCCGTCGTACAGAGTGGGGAGGGTTGGGCGGGGGGAGATGTCTCCACATGGCCAGTGTGGTGATACCTTTTATTGCCCATGTCCCCACCTTTTCTCAGTATTTAGGTGAGGATTCTTAGAGGCCTTTTGCGTAAGTCCCTCCTTCTGTGTTCCTTTAACACCCTTC
>NW_010414307.1:0-5706 GCF_000710305.1 Buceros rhinoceros silvestris
CCTACCCATTTTGCAGAAGGAGTCTTTTACTATTTCAGGGACCTAGCAGGTCTTGGATGTGTCTTTCTCTCTGTGATAACAGTCTCTCCAGTCCAAGGGCGTAAGCTACAGGAGTCCTCCACGGCATATCTGATAGGACCTGCGGATGACATAGAGAGGAGGGCAGATAGAGCAGAGAGGGGGAGAAGCAAGATGGCAAAATGGCGTCGAGTGTTCTCGCACGCCCCCTTTTATGACTTCATTCACGGAGGCGTGTTCCTTCTTCCCGGAAGCCTGGGAGAACCACAGCTCTCTGGGAAGAAGAAAGCTGGACAACATGGGAGCATCCGGTTCCTCCATGTTGAACCCAGGACACCAGCTAAACTGAAGAAAAGAACACCATCTTTATCAATGTAACACCAACTTCCTTGATAACACTGCATGCTTGAAAATGGACCACTGTGGCAGAGACTTTGGCTAGTCCTCATCAAAGCGTGTTGGTCTTATTTGTCGTATATCTGAGGCAGAACTGGTGCAGCTGAGCTGCTATAGTGTTTGTTTCCTCAAAAGACCTGGCAAAAATCATACTACAAAACTGGGAGACTGGTCAAGACCACATCCATTACAGGAAATACCTCAAATTAAAAAGTTTGAGGCTATGAGAAAACTCAGGGGAGCTGAGTTTTCTCATGCAGTAAAGTTGCTGCTCGTTCCTGGACATCCATTTACGGCCCCAGCTGGAGATGGGATACTACACTAATGGGACCCATGGCCACACTAATACCTTTGGACAGCTTCAAGCATTAAATTACCAAATACCATTATGATAGTGACTTTATTGCCTTTCCACTGCCATCTCCAATGCAGAAGGTGGAGAGGAATGAATCTATGTTTGTGAAGCTGCCACAAAGCCATTTGCTCGTGTGAAAACGTGAGTCACTCAGCTGTGGAGGGAAGAGCAGCTTCCTGGTGTTTGATCCTAAAGTTGTGTGTGTGAATCCCTTTTGGCATCTCTTAGCAAAAGCACAGGCTCTCTGTCTTCTCTACATGCCAGAAAGTTGTATCTGAGAGAGGGACAGTCTCTTTTAAAGCAGGTATTTTGGAGTGGTGGAGTTGTCGTGCTGGAAACAAACTGAAAAGCAGCTAGCTAAGCCAGGGCTTGTGCTATCCCTGCTATGGGAAATGGGTGGGAAATCCTCTGCATACTCTTGTCCTATTCCAGTTTGGACACACTGAGGTTGTTCAATGTTCTTTCTTGAAGGGAAGCTTGAAGGGAAAAAAAGGGTGTCTTCCTTTTGCTATGCCAAATGTTTTGGACTGCTCAAAACTTCCAGGCTTAGATCACAGCAACAGCTAAACAGCAAAACCCTGGAACTGCAAAAGTTGCTGCAAGCACAGGACACCTTTATCAAGCACAAGCTGCTCTTGAGAGTAGCTTTGCCAGGGAACAATATGCAGTGGTGTATTGCTGCATAAAAATAAAAATCCTCAACAACCTACTGATGTATGCGCCATGGTGCCTGAGGAGTGTGTAATTTCTGTGCCAGATTGTCAACAGCCAATTTTGTGGCACAGGAGCGCTACCCCACTGCAGGGCATCCTGCTTCCGCAGCTGGATGGGAATGGGCTTCCTCGGGAGGAGTAAGCACTCACAGCTGTGCTGACGTCAACTGAATATCATTTGTGTCCATCGCGTGGTTCCTAGAGCATGGGCAAGGGCACACACCAACCCTGCCTGCATCGCTGCCCATTTTTTCACAGTGCAAGCTAACAGCCTCCGGCTGTTTCATCTCCAGCTTACTGTCTCGAGAGATGTTCAGACATCTGCACGCTGTGGTGCTAACAGGACCAGAACGGCTGAGGACACTGAGCAGGGCCAAACCCTGCTGCCTCCAGCTCTGGCTCTGCACATGGTGAAATCATTCCTTTCAATAGGAGAGAGGAGTACTTCAGCACCTGAACGACAGCTTTTGCTGCAACCCTTGACTCTCTTCTCTCTGGTCTGGGAGTAAAGGTCTCCAATGAGCTGCACACCATTGGTGGTATCTTGTTTTACCTGACGGCTCTCTGTGATCCAGGAATCAGGCATCACTGGAGCAGCATAGTATCAAACACTGGGGTACCTTGCCAGCCCTGCAGTCAGGGGCTTTACTCTGTGCAGTAAAGATTTCTGGAGCACCAAGAATTTCGCTCTCACAGGCATTTGGGATCCACAGGTACCACAGGGTACCAGAGCTGTGCTGCACACCGAGAGCCAAAAAAGGACAGTGCACATGGCTCTGCTGGTCACTCTTCCCACTATGTGCTGCAAAGAAGCAGCAGAAGAGTCCAGCATCCTAAGTTCCAAAACTGCATGCAAAACAGAACTGTGCTGCCTGTAACAGAGACTCAGAGGAGTCACTGCCACCCACCTTAGTTGTGTGGAAGAGCTCAGCCAGGAGATAACCTGAGAACTGACTCTAAATTTTCCACCAGCTTGTCAGATATGTCACTTCAGAATGACATCAGCCTTTTTCTCTTTTTCCAGTTGATCAAACCACAAGCCTGCAATGTGGCATGTGCACACGAGAACAGTCCACTCCATTGCCCCAGGCTGGGAGGTGCTAAGGCCAAGTCTCAAATGCCTGCTAGAGAAGTAAAGCCTTTGAGCACACTTAGACTGGAGGGACTGGTCTTATTCTCAGTGTGAACAGCCTCCCCGGAGATGCCTGCCAATCTTTGAGAACATCAAGACCTAAATGCTAAGTTCTAAAAGGAAGGCGACTTCTTCCACCTCCTTTTCCAGAAAAGAAAATATTTCAGAGGGAAAAGAAGTTTGGAGGTGGATATGGCATGGAGAAAAGGAGAATAAACAGAAAGAATTGGTCCAAAAAGAAGTCCAAGCCAGCTAATCATTTGAACATGCTCAAGCATCACCTTTACTTTAAGCAATAGCCTCCAGCACTGCAGCATAAAGTGAAAAGATGAACCAACTGCTTGAAAATGGAAAAAAAAAAGGTAGGAAAACTTGGTTAAGAGCTATCTATCTGAGAACGAGCAGAAGCATCTGAGAGCCTCATAAAACCTGAGAGGCTGTATTTAGGTTATAGCACTACGCTTCTGCTGAGCACTTAGACAACAGAATACTTATGGTGGTTGGCAAAGTTTGCTTCTGCAGGTATTGGGGTAGTGCAAAGGTTGGATAGGAGCTGCGGGGGTGGTGTGTGGCAGGAGGGTTAGTAAAAATGCAGCAAGTAAGAAAAACAGGTTGCTCTGCTACATCCAGCTAGCACCACCAGGCCTTGATACCCAGCCCAGGTTTTACAGCTTGAAAATATGTGAAGGTTACATCGGGAGAATGAAAGCCTTGCAGCTGCCACCCCAGAGGAATATAGTAACCTTACGAGAAGGATTTAGGTTTCTTTTTTAAGTTTATGTTGAAATGGGTTTACTTTCTTCATTAATTCATTGGAAACCTCAAATTTTTCTTGTTTTATTCATGTTTGCAAGTGGAGAAAACTACCCCTGCAAACAAGAGAAAGTTTAGATTAAACATCAGAGTTTTGGGGAGTGGTTTTCAAGCTCAGGCTTTTGAGCCCTACGCACACCATGGCAGTCACCAGACCCATATAGTTATCTCCACATCAGTGGGATACAGAAAGAGGAGGCAGATAAGGACAAAGGGAGAGGAACTATGAATCAGTTCCCCAATTTTTTTTTTCCAGTTTTAACATTTTTTTACACAATCCTTTCCAAATCTGTTTCAGTCATGTCAATTTGTATTGCCATCCTGCTGCAGTCAAGCCAGGCAATCAGATGTCTGATGATCCTCTGCGAAATATCAACATAAACTAAAAAAGCAGCAACGAAATCAAGTAAATACTCAGTTTTTATTTGGTGCTCTGAAATCACCGAAATCTTTGAAAAACATTGAAACAATCACTTGCATAAAAAAAATATTTTAGAATTGTTGTTCTCCGATCTCCACTTTTATCCTGCTTGTAGTGGGAAGATGTAAATACTCAGTCAGCCTTGGATCAAGATGAGACTTTCATTATATCTGGGTTTTTTTTTTTTATCACAGACCATGGTCAGTAGCTTCATATTCTTTTAACATAATCAAACACATTCAGAGGTTATACGTGCTCTGAAATAAAAATAAAACAAAAAAACCCCAAGCTTGCTCTTTTTCTGTTTCTTCCTTTAGTAGTCAATGTGGCGATAGTAACTTTAGAGATAACTCAATTAGTATTAGCCGGGCTGTTGAAAACAGTGTGTGGCGCCCCTTTCCCCCAAACTTAACACTCCTTGAATTACAGGCAGTGGAGAACTTGAGCTAATCTGTGACTGTACAATCTGCTGGGCTTCACCCTCTGCATGTATCTATGTAGGTTGCAGTTTTAAATAACAACAGCAAAAAATAGACCTCAAGGATGTGACTTTGCAGGTGGAAAGGCGAAATAAAATGGCTTTGTTTTCCTTCAATATCTAGATTGATTTGGATATTAGTTACTGCAAACTGAACTTAAGAATGACCACTGCAACCTCCAACAAGTGCAAGTCGCAATTTTTCCTGTCTTGTTTCAAGTAAATTATTAAATTTTTTTTGGTCCCTCTATTTTTACAAGTTTATGAAGATCATTCCTGCAAGCAGGTCTCTGTAGCAGCATAAAGCCAAGCTTGTTTTTTCTATTTCCCATAAAGCTTAAAGAAATTATTCTCTGATTCATAAAGCAAAATAAAGCCCCTTTTGGAACCTCTGACCCAAACCAACATGTGACCAGTGCAGCAGTAATCTTAACAGGCTGCCATTGTACTTTTTACAAGTTCCAGCAAAGAGAGGCAGCTGGCATTTATTTTTAATCTTAAAAGCAATCATGAGAGATGGAAGTGCTTTAGGAGGCATTAGTCATGGTTCAGAATGATAATCTTTGTTAATAAAGCTCCAATCAGTCTTCTACCCAGAAGTGGTAAATAATGAGATGCAGAAATGTGTACAAGGCCATAGAAAATTCACTAAAGAAGATCCTCTAGTACCAGAGCTAAAGGAGTCTGCAGGATTTTAAGAGTGATTTTTACACCAGGGGACAATGTTAAAACACTGAGCTGGCAGCACATACGCAGTCAGGAGCTCAGCTTGCTAGCAGATTGCTGTCCATGCTTGAAGAAGTCTTGCATTCTCCTGTGTGTCCTTCTCTGCCTGTTGAGGGAGCAGAAAGAAGGAGGGCAACTGTGGTTGAAGTTACCTGTGATTTGGTAATCTCTGCAATTTCCTCTGTGATTATATCACTTGAGGTCTCTGTAGGAACAAAAATGCACAAATGCACAACTTTATACACAATTGCAAGCCTGTGGTGCAAGGTTTCTTCATGAGAGCTGCCTCCTCTCATCCCCATTACTCAGTGATCCAGAAATCAAGCCATCTGTGAGACCCCAGAGGCCACCACAGAAACGTTATGGAGAAGTGCCCACTGCAAGTGGATCACCATTCAGGTCAGCTGATCACAGGCATGTGTGAGTGGTTGTTTCTGAATAGCAAAGGGGTACCTGCCTTACGCCGGCATCACAGTGGCCAAGCAAACGTTCATGCCTGGAAGGTTAAAGCTATAAAAAAAGCTATTTGATTTCATGCCCTGGGCTAACAATGACAGACAGATCTTCCTAGGGGGTTCATGGCATGTGAGGGACAACACATTGCAGAAGCAAGACACACAAGATCAGTTGCTGCTGAAGCACACCACGTAGGTG
>NW_010414307.1:5744-11061 GCF_000710305.1 Buceros rhinoceros silvestris
CCCACAAGACCAGTTGGTGCTGAACCACAGCACGTAGCTATGGACTCCAAAGCCTGCCACAGCTATGAAGGCTCATAGAGACAGAGATCCCTCAATGTTTCCTCTGTAGCTTCCAGGAAGACTCAAAAGCTGTGTGAAATACAAGGGAATGTATGGATTTCTGTGCTTCTTGCTTCTCAGAAACTGGAGACACTAAGCTTTGTTTGGCTGGCACAGGCATGCAACACTAACAAACGTCCTATGCCACCTTCCTTCCCAGGAACAAACCCTTCTAAACGAGTTTTGTCCAAGGACCAACCGTACGACTGAACATCAACTTCCAGTAATTGCAGAATGCCGTGGCCAGTTCTCAAACACACTCTAGCAGGAGCACAGTGGTTTAAGAAGCCAGGTACAGTGCTGTCATGTGCTGGTGTTGGATCCTGGGTAGGGGAGGCAAGGGAGGTAGGGAAAATGTGGATCCTCTGCAGATCTTGGCTGAGGAAATGCCTTACGAGCAGCACTTGTCCTTTCTCCTTTCTCATTCTTGCAAAGGATCTGCCATGACCTGAGCCAAGCTGAGACTGCCAAGGATTTGAGGTTTCTTCCTCCAGTTCTCTGTGATGCCTCTCGTATTTCCTGGGCAGGAATGATTACTGTACGCAGGTCTTGCATCATGGGTACAGGGCCAGCAGCATCATCCCCTGCTGTGCGCTGGCACCTGCAACTTCATGCTTGGAGGGCAGCGTGCTCTCAAGCACAGTGTGATGCTGATGCAGGAGATCACAGAGGTGTGGCCTGCCCTTGTCTGCAGCAAAGAACAGGGTTGCTTTGACATGCAGGCACTTTCTCTATCCCTCTGAAGCGATGGTACTAATCAAGGGTATAGACACGCACTTCTAGCCAAGGCTGCATAACATTGCTATCCGGACGTTCAGCTAAGTTTTCACTTTAATATCTTCCAGTTTTATGCCTGCATGAGGGCTGTACAGGCAGGAATACAGCCAGCCAGATGAGCTGAGTGATTACTGCCTTCTTTGATAAGCCTAAATATTAAGGACAATTACCAAGAAGATACTCTTTCCAGCAGTGCTCAGCAAATGCAACTGTAAAAAGTCACAGTAAAGGAAATTCTAGCTAGACAACAAAGGCAAAATAATTTGCTGTGAGACCGGTGCAGTAGTGGAGCATAATGCTGAGAGAGGTAGTGCAATTTCCCTCCTTGGGAGCATTTGAAACCTGCCTGAATAAAGCCCTTATTGACCAGACCTGGCACTGGAGATAACTCAGCCTTGTACAGGAGACTGGATGAGAGGTTTCTAGTGATCCCTTTCTGCTCAGACTAGTCTATACGTCTGCATTTTTTCACTCCTGAAATTCGGAGTAGCTGCAATAATTCCTCTCACGAGATCGCTTGGACTGGGAGAGAGGCTTATTAGGAATGTCGATTTTAAATTAGAAATGCCAGCTTGCAGCAGATTTGCTTGTTTAGGAGAGGGAAGAAAATTTCCAAAATTTCACAAAGTTCTTGGGACCATTTCCATAGCATATACAAATTCAACATAACCCAGCTGCCTTGAGATTATTGTGGGTAGAGGTCTGGTCCCCACACTTTTTTGCAAGATTGCTTGCCTATATTCTGTCTGAAACACACAAAGTTTCTGAAGTCCACTACCACAGGTGTCAACTGGTCTTGAACAAAGTATTTAAGGGAGTGGTTTGCTTGCCTTTATTTTTTTTTCTTTTTTTTTTTTCTTATTTCCTTTCAGATCTCTGACAAAGTTTCTTAGGCTTGATTTTTAAAGCCTAAGTTTAAATCAAAGTTTCTTGACTTAAGAAAAAAAAAAAAGAAACCCCACTCCTTGCAAATATTGGATAGTTGCAAATGACACCAAATAGGAGCAGACCAGTCAATGGCTGCCATACGGAGAGGACAACACAGGGCCTTAAAACCATAAGTTAAAATAAAGTTTCTTGGACTAAAAAAAAAAAAAAAAGAAACCCCACTCCTTGCAAATATTGGATAGTTGCAAATGACACCAAATAGGAGCAGACCAGTCAATGGCTGCCATACGGAGAGGACAACACAGGGCCAAAAAGGGGCCAACTCTGCCCCATGCACCTGTGCAGGAGCAAAGGGCAGCCCTGCCCCAGGCAGACGGAGCCCAGGCAGTGATGCCATTGTGGCCAGAACACGGATGCCTCTGTGCCGTGCCACGCAGTGAGCTCAACCAGGCTAGAGAGGCTGAAGGTAAGTGAAAGATTTTTTTTTTCCGACATGGATAGCACAGGGTGATGATACTGCCTCCGTCCTTGGAGATTTCCAAATTATAGCCCTGAGCAACCTCATCTGACCTCACATCTGACATTGCCTGGAGCAGTATATTGGTCTCGAGACCTCCCAAGTCCCGTCCTCTTCTTGCTTTGTTGTGTTTTGGGTTGTTTTGGTTTGATTGTTCTCTTCTTTGCAAGTCTCTGGACAGCATCTTTACATAAATTCAGAAGATATGCGAGCCTTATCTTCAGGCTGGGGGGGGACATTGGTCTTTTTCACAGGCCTTGCTCTTCAATGCTTTGTCAGCTATGCAGAAAGAACAACAAATTGAGGGGGAAAAAAAGCCTCTGAACTGTGGTGTCCTTCCCCATTCAAGTCTGGTTTGCTTTTGAATTCCAGTACTCCTAGTTCACTGGACATCCGGAAGATGCTAGAAGTAATGGGCTACACAGATTGAATTCTACCCATTTTACAGAAACAAGCAAAAGGTGCCACGTATAAGAAGAAAATATTATCCATTTACTTCTTCCCACAGGATACCTTTAAAAGCCGCATCTGGACTTCGTAGCTTATACAAACAGTTCTTTTCTCCAAGAGAGTAATGTTACCTTCATCTTTCTATTTAAAATTAAAATTCCCTTTGCGTTGTCTCCCTTAGGATTTTATGCAGAAAATCCATCTTACTGTAAAACCACTCCTACTCACAATTTTTGGCACAAGCTCTAAAGATACAACAGCCTGTTGCTGGAGGTCTGCAGGTATTTTAAGACTATTTTCAGGAGGTGAAAATAATTATTGTAATGGCCTCTGTCAGATGGGTCTTTGGGAGTTTTCAGAGCTTTATTCAAAGGGGCAGAATATTCTGACCCACTGTTACCCTGGCATCCTTGCATAGTTCAGAGGCTGAATTAGAGAAGAGTAAAAGACCAGGGTGTGTTTCTGCTGGGCCATGGGCAGTATGTCTGCTGCTACATCAGTTTCCCAAGGATACCTCTCACTCTGTCCCATGTACCACCAAACCCATATCCTGCGCAGCCCGGATGGCAGGGACAAAACCACGCTTACTTTCCAGGAATGCAGATACTTTGTGTCCCCAAGACACACTGACTTTGCCCCTGATGCGGGTGCTAAGTGATGCTTTTGCCCTCTTGTGGAATATTTATTGTTACAATGAGTGCACTCAGCAGTGCGCTGCCCTTGTTCAGTCCTACTTAGTGCTTTCTACAAGTCACAGTATTTACTCCTGAGATGACTACATGCCAGTCCCCAGACAACAAAATATGATCAAGCTAAAAATGGTTATGCAGTTTATGTCAGCAGAAGGGAAAAACTGGAGTGACAGAGCAAAGCAAGGAATCTGGAAAAATCAGCTGGGAACTAGCTGAGTCAGCTGACATCTGCTGTGTTGTAGGGCACTGGAAATAGCTCTGCTGAAATAAAGCCAGTCCAGTAGAACAGCAGGTGTAAGATGGAAGGAGACAATGACTACAGGAACAGGATACGCCACTGGGAGGCAAGCCATTGAGCCAACACTTTTCAAAGATGTAGCCATCATAATGTTGTCTTCATGTCAGGAAACAAAAAAGAAAAGGCCTTTTGATGTGGAAGCATCAAAGATGCTGAGACAACTAGCTCCCCTCCCTGCAGGAAGCAATAGCAGCAGCACTGAGACACTGGTGGGACATAGGAATGTAGGAAGCTGTGGAAAACCCAGTGAGGCAAAGACAAAAGCCTTGCTCCAAGCCTAGACTCTTCCTAATTTAACAGCTCTCATGCCACGACTGCACACTGCTGCTGAACGGGCATTGAATAGTTAGTGTATTAAACTGCTTTGGTACATCACGCCACCAGGAACACAAGAGTTATCTTCAGCCAGCAATCTGGGTGTTGATGGTGCACAGCTGTTGTTCAAGGACTGCTAAGCCACTGCCGATCTTGCTGCCTGGCCATACTTACAGTTCCTACTTATCTTATTCTTACATGATGTGCGACAAAGAAATGAAGGTTAAACAGCAGATCTCCTGACTCCCCTCAGTCAGTTCAACGAAATAGGATACCATGGACGTTTTTCAGCTATATACAGAGCCGAAAGCTTGTAGCCTTCATAGATGCTCCGCAAGGTGAATTAGATACTTCACGTATTTTATGCTAATGCTTGGTCTGCTGATAGCTATCAGGTGATAATTTGTTAGCTATTTAATATAAACAGCACTGAAAAACCAACACAGGGAGTATTACAACTGCCTCAGCAAATACTTAGGCTTTAAATCTCAATTATTTCTGCAGAGGGAAAGTTTTTGATCTTGATTATGCAATAGGTGCCCAAAGATTGTCCTGATCAACATGTCAATCCGAATTTTAGTAAGAGAAGAAGACTTTTAGATTTTTGTTATCCTAAAGCCAATGTAGGGACAACACCTTTGGGTAAGAGGACTGCTAACACTCCGGTTGAAGGCAAAAATTTGTTACGGGACTCTTAACAGCTTGTTCTAGCATAAGAAGTTACTTTCTGGTTAGCAGCCACAAATTTCAAGC
This sequence comes from Buceros rhinoceros silvestris, assembly GCF_000710305.1. Taxonomy (NCBI): domain Eukaryota; kingdom Metazoa; phylum Chordata; class Aves; order Bucerotiformes; family Bucerotidae; genus Buceros; species Buceros rhinoceros. The sequence goes on from NW_010414307.1 coordinate 10,534, forward strand.
TGTCCTGAACATAAGGGACTCTCTATTTTTCTCAGTGTACTTCTCTCTTTATCCTCACAGGACATGTGCTAAATCACCTGACTGCAGACAGGAAAGACTCTGCAAAACACAGTATGACACATTGCAAGGATGCCTCTGCTGGAAGCAAACTGCTGTTCTCGAGATTGTTCTGTGCTGGATGTTGTTTGGAACCCTGCTAGCAAAGACAGGCTAGTTTTGGGGCAGGGTCTGCTGCCTCTCACATGACCAGTGGATTGTGCAGCTCATAAATTTATAACCACTGCAGTGCTTTGCTTGAGCCCGAGCTCAAGATACACTGTGTGAGTGAGGCAGAGCTGCCTGAAATCTGCTGGGTTTTGATCAGGGCAAATGGAGCAACATTTTCCATGGAGCAAATTTTGGCCAGTGTTTTCTAAAATTTACCTCTACAGAGAGTGTAACACAAGTCATCAATTTATTATATGCTGGTTATAATTAAACTATTTAGCAAATAGTTGGGTATTAAAATCAGGAACACTTTTCTTGCAT
>NW_010414308.1:0-6544 GCF_000710305.1 Buceros rhinoceros silvestris
GCAGGCAGGAGAGCAGAGCAGAGCACAGCCGAAACCAGGCAGGTCCGTGGGAGATGCTGCACTCGGCCCGTCCAGTGCGGAAGAGGAGCTGGGTCTGCTGACCGGCTGCTTCTTAAAGGGCCAGCACCCGGAAACGGAAAGAAGCCCACCAGAACTTTTAACCAATTGGTGTTGCGTTTATATGTACATGGCAGGGAATACCTGATTGGTCAGTTTGTAACAAAGCTTCCAAAATGGGAAGTTTTGGCTAACCCAGGACAAGTGCAAAGCCTTGAACAGTTCCGTATCCACATCTTAACCTGAATGCTTCTGAGTTCTTGATTCTAATGCCACTTTGCAGCAATGATATTCACAAGGGAATACATTGGGTGGGAAAGTTTTCCTCATAATGCGCTTCCGATTTTCCATTTTTAGGTTTCAATTCCTGCTAGTAAACAAGAGTGGCTTCACTTTACTGCACATTTGGATATTCTGGATACCTTTATCATGGCAGGCCTTGCATTTTTGTTTTCTAAAATCAATAATTCAAATGATTGTCTCTCCTTAAAGAGACATTACTTTACGCTATGGTAATTCCCAGGGTCAGTTTCTATCTTTGGCGTATAGTGCATTGCGACTCCTTTGAAGAAGAACCACCATTGGTGTTGGTGTAGCATTTTTAGAATAGTTTTCATTCTAGAAGTTTTGTAGCTGTGCTTCTCGTGGGTAGGAGGAATAATCTAACTTTTTTTTTCATGTTTAAATAGCAAATTTAAAAACTTAGTAGGAATATAAATTATTCTTACTGAATATAAATTATTCCTACCACATACATTGCTTTGTCAACATTCAATTTCACTTGCCATTGCATTTCCCATTCTCCTAGTTTGCTTATGTCTCTTTTAAACTGTTGATAAGGTCTGATTTAGACAGGGTAAGGTGAATTTCTTTTTAATTCATATGAATCTTCATTCTCTTTTTCAGATTTTACAAAAATCCTGGTTTATTATTAAGGTGAGATGAGCTTCCATGTTAAGCAGTGATTTGGACTCTCTTGGTCTCTTCACTACAGAGGAAGACTATATCTTGCTTCTTTCGAATAACAGCACCGACTGGGCAAAGAATACTTCTCATGTGAAATTCTAAGTAAATACATGAACATAATTATGAGATGAAACTAACTTAAAACTGGATTCTTCTCTACCTATGGTATCCTCCTATGGTGGTGGTATTAAGTATCAGTACCTTTTTAGCTAGGAAAAAACATCATTATGCAGCTACTTCATATGTTCTTTGTATTGAACTCCACTGAAAGCTCTAGAGTCAAAATGGGGAAGAATTTTAATATTTTTTTAATCTAATGTATCATTTAAAGTAATTGCATTCTGATCTCGAGTCACAGTATCTACTTTTCGATAATCCTCACTGCATTATTATTGCAAAGGTTCGGTAAAAGCAGTCAGTTTCTATGTTGATGGTGCAGGGCATTTCTACCCCTCAGCTTACTTATTTTAAATTAAACTATACTTATGAATGTCCTGAATTTATAACATCTGAATTGCAGAAAATTACAGTTAGGTCTCTTCCATAAATTGCTTCAGCATGCTTTTAATCTTCCTGTCACTTTAGCGCAGTTTTTGTTAGAAAATTATCAAATGCACTGATTTAGGCTGACCCTGGCACACCACTGCAGTATTCCCCGCTGTTAGTTTTCTGTCCCAAGGAAACCATTTATTCCTGCCCCTTGCTCCGTGTCTCTCAGCCAGCTCCCTGCACCGGTGTCACAATCACCAAGATGGAAGTCTGTGAGACTAGCAAGAACCTTGCACAACTGCACTGGAGTGCAACTCTGCTTTGTTCAGAGAAAAGCACCGTATGCCTGCTTCGCTGCATAGCCCTCTCCTGCCGTCTTCTGCGTGGTTGGTTTTGTGGCTGGCCTTCACCCTGGGCTGGGGAGCTGGACGGGGCACCTTGGTGGCACCTGGAATGGCTGTGGGCAGGGCTGGCACAGCTGAAGAGGCCACTGGGCAGCAGCTGGGGCAAGTGCTGTCTTTTGGCCAGAGACGGCAGTTGGGCAGGTCCTGCCATTGGGGCAGGGGAGGCAGCTGGGGGGGTTTTAGCTCTTTAGTTGGGGATATTTAGCATTTTTAGCTGTTAAAAATGCATTTTGAGGGGTCACATCTCTACTTCAATGGGAATTCCCAATTTTTCATATTGTTACACTACTACTGTAAGCAGGATTGTCACTCTATGTATATTTTTAACCAGTCTTTCACTTTAAGTAATACAATTGCTCTGTGAGAACTGCTGATAAGAGATTTCAGGACTGAAAAGGCTGTTGGTGCCCACATGTTCATCGCAAAAAAGCTCTTACAAAATCAGAGCCTCCATGCAAGGCCTCCAGAATCCAAGGCTGCTGTGGGTGACAGCATGGAGTAAACAGTTAGTCATTTAAAATGCCTGTAATGCACGGCACGTTGTACAGCAGTGGTGCTGTACACAGACACAACAAGTACAGCAGTCCTACAGTTTGCCTTACGGTTTCCCCCATAGCAGCTTATATTCAGCTAAATGCAACTTCCGACAACAATTTGTCTTAGCCTGATGTTTTCATTATATTTTCTTTACTTTTAAGTCTCAGCTAAAATTATTAATAAAGGAGCATTCATTCCTTGGCTTTTTTTTTTTTTTTTTTTTAGAAAGTAATAGCTGCTTCAGAAAAACTGGTTTGTTTCGGGGTTTTTTTGCCTCCAAAGGGAACTTGCAGCATGATTGTCTGGTCTTGGAGAGACGTATTCCAGCATCCTCAGGCAAATTTTAAATTGTGTCCATGTTAAAAGTCTCTGACAAATCATCCTTCATGTGAGCTTAGTAGAAGTTTGCTTGTCTGCTGCTCTGAAATCCCCTACGGACTCTCACTGCTCTGAGCACGTGCTGAGCACTCGGAGGGGCAGTGCTCCAGGAACTGGTACAATGGAGATGAGAGCCCCAAGTGTCCCAAAACAGGCATCTTGACATTGCAGGTTTGAACAAAGCTGTCACGGCTACTTCTCCATAAAGCAGCCAGGGGATGCTGTGGCAATGGATGCGGAAACCAGAAGGACTTTCATCCCCACTTTTCTGATTTGATTGTGAGGACGAACAACAGAAAGATGTAGAAATAAAGAAGTTGTATCTCTCTCTTTTAATGGCTGAGCACAAAAATGATGGTAGAAACATGTACTAACCCCTTGTGAGGAAATACATTTCCAAAAGGTGGTGGTTTTCCCCCAAGTAACCTAAAATCTTCAAAGCATCATATTGGAAGACTAAGTTCAGAAACCAGTAAGCTATTTTAGCAAACAGGTTGTTGCCATGTATTAAGCACTGGACTGTTCTGCTCATGTGCTAAATGAATCCCAGAGAGTTCTGGTATTTCTGAGCTGCCTAATGCTCTGCTTTGCAATCTTTACTATGTTATTATTTCTAACATAATTTTGAAAGTAAGAATAATGCTGGTAATGGTAAGAACCACATGTGACACAGTTTTACATTTATGGTTTTGAGCGTGTGTGTCTCTGAGAATGGGGTGCAGTGATGAGCTGCAAGGCCAGACTACGTATTGCATTTAATATTTCTCATTAAACTCTGCCCAGACTATTTCCTTGCCAGCAACTTTAACTTCAGTTTCTTTCTAATTGAATAATATTATTAATGATGTAGGATAAAATTGCGATTCTGTACAGATCTGCAAGCTAGAATAGTTTAAAAAAGCAACATTAGGAGGTAATCATTGCTGTTGCAGGAGTTGCAAAAAGTACAGGAAGTCACCTGTGACATGCCTCTACTTTTTAATCACTTAAAATTAATAATTACTCATAGATGTTTAATAAATTGTTTTAAGTTCTAAGACGTCAATAGGTTGCTTATAACTGTGTACAACATTTTCCACTGACATTTTTATAAACATCTATTAAGCATGCTGCTCATGTTCGTAACATACCGTAAAATGTCTACTAATCAAGTACTAAGCCTTCAAAATCCTTTATGATTTTCTTTGCAACACAGAGTGAAACCAATGAGAGAATAGTTGTCATGCAAAAAGGTATATGAACTAAAAATTGCAGTAAGCCACGGGAATAGCTACTGGTATAAGCTCTTTAATCTGTTTTGAACATGTTCTTTTTATTTCTTTTTTCAGTACTAATGAGTTTAAGGGCAGCCTGTGTCAAGTAACATCATGCTTAAAGAGACAAAGGAGGACAGTTTGTAAGAATATTACTGCTTCTTCTTTAGAATTAAAATTCATTAACTGATCCATTGGTTTATTCATTACAGTAAAACAGAATCACAGAACGAATGAGGCTGAAAAAGACTTCTGGAGGTCATCTGGTCCAACCCTCCTGCTTGAGTAGGCTACCCAGAACCATGTCCAGATATGAATATCTCCAAAACCAGGAGACTCCACAACCTCTCTGGGCTACCTGTGCCGGTACTTACACCCCCACAGTGAAAAAGTGTTTCCTTATATTCAGCGGGTGAAAAAACCCACTGTTTCATTTTATGCCCCTTGCCTCTTGTCTTGAAAAGAGCCTGACTCCATCTTCTTTGCACCCTTTCATTAGATATTTGTACATACTGATGAGGTCCATCTGAATGTTCCCGTCTCCAAGGATGAATGGTCCCAGCTCACTCAGGCTTCCCTCATGAGAGATGCTCCAGTCCTTTAATTATCTTTGTGGCCCTTTGCTGGTCTGTCTCCAGTAGCTCCATGTCTCCCTTGCCCTGGGGAGCCCAGAACTAGATGCAATGCTACAGGTGTTGCAGTACCAGTGCTGAGTAGAAGGTTAGGATCATATAGTCCAGGGAAACACAGCATTTTGGACTTTTGATTCCAATTTCAACCTGACAAAACTAAATAAACTTTTAAAAAAGCGTATCTGTGGCCTTTGTCAATAACACGGCCTTCAACAATGATGTCTACATGCCAAGCCCGAATTCATTATTCATTATTCTCTTTTTATGCTTCTGTTTTCTTTCATTCTGGTTACTGTCTTTTGTTACTCCTGTAGAAGCTGATCTCCCACAGCTTTTTTCTTTGTTCCTGCCCTCAGCATTACAGATGCCTGGCAGCATATTGGGTGTTCTTTTCCTTAAAGACCTTCCCCTTTAGTCTTGCTCCTCTATTATCTCCTTTTGTCCTAACCTGTCCCATGCCCTTCAGTAATAGATATGAGGCCCTGCAAGTCGAGCCAACAAATTACAAGAAGATTCATCAAGAGTGGAAGTATCCACAAGGATAAGTCAGACCAAGCCCAGCTTGAAAACCATATCAACAAAGAAAAAATGACTGGTCACTGCCATAGGTGACTCCCTTCTGAAGGTTACAGAGGCCCAATATGCAGACCTGACCCACTGCACAGGGAAGTCTGTTGCCTTCCTGGGGCCCAAGTTAAAGATGTGGTGAGGAAGCTTCCCACTCCCGTACAACCCAGAGGTTATTATCCGTTATTGACTTTTCAGCTAGGCGGTGATGAAATTCTCCACACAAGAAGCATGAGGGAAATCAAAAAAGATTTCAGGGCCCTCGGGCAACTGGTCAAGAGATCAGGAGCACAAGTGGTGTTCTCTTCTATCCCTTTAGTTTCAGGGAATGTTGAGGGAAGGAACAGAAAGATCCACCAGGTCAATACCTGGCTGCAAGCCTGGTGTCACTGGCAGGACTTTGGGTTCTTTGATCACGGGTTGATTTATACCACACCATGTTTGTTGGCATCTGACAGGGTACACCTGTCTCGGAAGGGGAAGAGGATCCTTGGACAGAAGTTGTCAGGGCTCATTGAAAGGACTTTAAACTAGGTGTGAGGGGAGACAGGGATAGAGTCTGGCTTGCTGGAGCTAAGCCTAAGAGCTGCACACCAGTGCTAATCGGACAGTGTTCCAGTGAGCTCCTTGGGTATGCTGCACCAGCAGAGATTGAGGGCAGTGTGTCTGGTGATGGAATAGCCACAATCGTCACTGGTGTCCCAGGAGTCAAGGCAGTGCTTAGGAAAGGTCAGGTGGGTGTTAGTCTTTCTGCCCCAAAGAAAAGGCAAAGGGATCACTAGCCCAGTTGAAGTGTGTAATGGATTAAGACGGTGGCAGAGGAGCTAAACCCCTGCTGTCTCCTTTCTTTCCCTCTAAGTGTGTGAAAACTTTTTTCACGATATTTGCGGGGGAAGGGGTGCCACAACCCTCTTGGCTTCTCATTGGAGCCGAGGCATGTCAATCAAGCGCCTCTATCCCTAAGCGTATAAAAATCCAGAATCTGCTGTATTCCCCTGGCACGTGCACATTTGATTCCTGCCCAGGACCAAGAGGGAGAAGAAATTCATCGAGCGGAGATGGGCTGCAGTTCCCTCAATTCTGGAGCAGTAAAAGATCTCTTCCCCAATGCATGCAGACCTTCTCGCTTTGCCGATCACCGGCGGGGGTGGTTTTTGACTGAGTTTTAACCAAAAGGAAGGGGCAACCTGGCTGTAAGCCCCCAACATCCTGCACCAAGGGAACAGCCACTGGCGAGAGGAAACACCTACGGGATTACCCG
>NW_010414308.1:7009-7241 GCF_000710305.1 Buceros rhinoceros silvestris
CAACCATCCCGCCCAAGGGGCCCAGCCACTGGCGACGGGAAAAACCTACGGTATTCCCCGGAGATCCGGTTATTAGAGAGGTGGGGGTTGGTCTTCTTTCCCATGTAACGAATGACAGCATGAGAGGAAATGGCCTGAAGTTGCACCAGGGAAGATCTAGGTTAGGTAACAGGAAAAATTTCTTTACAGAGAGGGTCCTTGAGCATTGGAACAGGCTGCCCAGGGAGGTGGT
>NW_010414308.1:7779-12744 GCF_000710305.1 Buceros rhinoceros silvestris
CCCCCCCCTTCCCAGCGTGAGAGGAATTCAACCCTGCCACAGTGAACCAAAGTTTTTTTCTACTCTTATCTCGTTACTTGGCCGCCTGCCCGGAAAGCTGGCTGGAGCTTTGGCCTTGAACAGGACAGATTGTTTATAAACTTTGCTACTCAGCACTTTGGGGTTTTTTTCCTTTTCTTTTTCATTCCTCCCTTCTCCTTTCCCTTTTGGTTTGTAATCATATACATATAGAATATAGTTGTGTGACTTTATTATATATATTGAAGTTTGTTTCAGCTATCCGAGCAGACCGAGGTGTGAATTTCTTCCTTTCCCTATTAAATCCCTGCCTGTCTCTATCGGGACAGAGGGATTCCGTTAAGGTAAATTGAGGTAAATTGGTCCCTCGACCCTTAACAGTGAGTTCTGTGATTTCTGTGAAGTTCTTTAATAGGAAGTAGAGCATGAACTGTAATTTTTGGAGAGGGGTGTTTGAGTTTCAGTTGTTTGGGAACACCAGAAACTGATACTCATGCAAGTTTAGTAGAATAATGCTGTAAAGTCTCATGTAGAGGATAGATGCTTGAGATACAAGAAATGTGATACTAGAAATGTGTCACCAGTCTGGCTGAGGCAGGGCCAAATCACAGAACAAATTCTCTCTCCAGTCAGCCCCTCCCCACTTCTGGGAGAAAAGAATTAAGGAGAGAGATATGAGGAAAAGGAGTGAGGCCTCAGTTAAGTTTTGGAAACTAAAATGGTTTTAATAACAATAGAACAATACTACACAAACAACAAACAAGAGATTAACAAATTTATGGAAGGATCAGGGATCTGGTGTGGCAGTTTGTGAAAACAAACTATCAGCTAATGGTGGCGTCATGTAGCCGCAGGCAGGGACTGGGGCCCCCCAGGGCCAGGGAGCAGCAGCGACAGTCCACCCAGCACAGATCAGGTCAGCGTCGACAGCAGTCCAGCAGCAGAGCCAGTGGGACTGGCAGTCACGGCAGTACGGATCGGCAATGGTGTGCCCCCGCGTGAGGCAGCGGTAGGAATTCACAGCAGGCAGCAGTGGCACGTGGGGAGGGATGGGGGCGCAAGCAGCAGTCCAGCAGCAGACAGCAAACAGCAAGCGGTCAGCAGCAACTTCAGTAACCGCAATAATGCCGCAAATGGAAAAGGCGTGCAGTCTCTCTTTGCATGCAGCTCTTAAAGAAACGCCGTCCCACAAAGAAGCTCCACAGCCAACGAGAAGCAGTGATGAGCAGGGTGGAGGAATACTGTAATTGGCTTGCTTCTATGTCAGTCAAAACAAAACAAACCAGTTTTATCTTAAACCAGGACAATTTTAAAGGTCTCTTCCAACCAGATGATTTTGTGATTCTGTGACCTCAAAGCAACAATATTCTTTAAAAACAGCCCACAACATACCAGCAAATCAAGTATGTAACTAATTGTGGCAGGAAAAAAAAGACATAATGCTTAGAAAAAGCTCTGCAAAAGGTAGATTTTAAAAAATGCTTTGCCTTTCCAGCAATTCCAATGGTAGCTTGTATGAATCTGACATGTCATTGAAATCCTTTGAAAACCAACTTCTAAATGCTTGTGCCACAGATGCTGGGCAATGAATCTGTTTGGAAAACCAGTGGCAAGTCCTAGTTTTTGGAGTTGGTGTGCATCTACAGTTCTTACCCACTTTAACCTGAGTAAAGAAGTTACAGTTTATCTCTTCCATACCTTTAGTTCAACATCACAAACTTCATCACCTAAACCAGGGCTTAATTTAAAAGAAGAAAACAAAAAAGGATACTATAGATCTAAAACCGGGCGATTTGGACTCAGAAGCGAAGAAAGGCAGCTGCATTTCAGGATGCAAGTTGTTGTTAATGTCATTGGGCAAATGTGTGACAGTGCATGAGCCAAAGCCACCCCCAATTTCATAGGAGAAGGGGTAGAATTGGGACAGGCAAGAGACACAGCTGGAGGGCTGATGATGCTGTGGGTTGTGATCTGAGATTATCATAGAACAGGTATGGAAGTGGGTTCTAATACCTAATTGTTTGCTAGAATTAAATTATACATTTAAGGCTAATATTTAATCTTGGAATACATCCTTGGCTTAGTGAACCCCAAGCCTAATTTTAATCAATATTTTTTTGAACAAAATGTATAGAACTGGAAGAAAGTCATAGTATCTCAAAGAAACTGACCTGTTCCTATGCACATGTGTCTGACCATTTTAACCCTATGGTATTAATATTTAGTTCTACAGGCAGAAAAGAGGGAATATCAAAGAGAAAAGAGAATAATTAAAATGCAAAAATGGAAATTGCTCCAACTTTTATGATGAAAAATATATTAAATGCATGTCAAAGACATCAGTGTGTACAAGGATTGGAACAGCAAATCTAGTACAGTGCCACTACGTGGAGAGCTAAGGAAAAGCACAAGCAAAAAAAAGATGTCACTGTTTAAAACCAGCTGGCAAGTGAGCACCACACAGCCGATCTCTCACTCCTCCCTACCCCTCAGGGATGGTGGATTAGTATAAGGAGAGTTTATTTGAGCAACACAGAGAGGAAACAGCGATAGACAACACACGGCTTACCGCCACAGCGAGCTGCATTGCATCCTGCCATTGTTGAAACTGCAAGCCCACTCTCGACAGCCACACACAACCCCCCCACCCCTCATATGTACAGAGCGTGATGTCAATAGGGTATTGAATATCCCATTGGTGGTTTGGTCTGGCTATACTGGCTGTGAAAATTAATCCTACCCTAGCCAAACCTCGCACAAAAGACTCTAATAGTAAAACCACTGCCACCTTCTTTGCAGTGCACCTCCTTCATACTCCAAGCAGATACAAACTAAATCCATATTGATCCTTTCTGTAGCAATATTTTTTTTTTCAAATGGGATCAGCAATATTCCCTAATCCCCATTTTTATTAGTAGTCCACAGAAAAACATCAAAGTGATAAATACACAGTACTGAACCCCACTGCATCAGAAGAAAGCATATCAACATGCCAAGCAACAATTCTTCCCCTAAAGAAACACTGCTTTGTGTATGGGATATTTCCTGCTCCGGGAGTCCCTTAGAGAAGTGGACAGTATTTGGGATAGTTCCCAAATATCAAGGACTGCAAAGTAGGCAGAAGTTAAAGAAGACAGTAGCCAAAATACTTCCCTCTCTCTAACCCTGAGAAAGAGTTCTTTGAAAAGTGCCAGGGCAGATTCTGTCCATCCTGATTGTTTTGAATACTATTTAGTTCCACCAAGTCTGTCCATAGAAATGAAAATACTAAGAGTCTCCATCAATGCTGTTGGCTGAGGAGAATAAATATGAGCAGAAAGAATGAAAATCATATTATAAACTTTAAAAAACCCAAACCCAAACAAACAAAAAATTTACGGATTCAAGATAAATATATTACAGAGTAAAGTAAAATTTAAATCTTCTTTCTTCTGATTTTTCTTTTCTCCACTCCCTGTATTAACAGCAGAGGGCTGTTTTCTGCTCTGAAATTACTCCTCATAATAAGGCATGTATTAATGTCTGCACCCAATCAGACAAGTGTATTTCCCAATGTCATTTGGGATTACCTGGATTGATGTGGTTTGCTGCCCTTCCTAGCAGCCAGCACTGCTTTTCCATTGCCTGCCACTCCCCACACGGTCTGCCCTGTCGTGCCTGCTCTGACCTGGAAGGAGAACATTGCAGCACTAGCCGTGGATTTGCCTTCACTGAAAACCTCCCCAGCCACTGATGTGTGTACATCTGATTAAACCACAAAATGCTTTTTTCTTACTTTGGAGGAATTAGGACACATTAAATATTAAAAATTTTGCTTAGAGCTAGGCAAAATGTTTTACTATTTAAGTATTTACATATAATAGTAGAACTCACAGGTTCCAAATAAGACTTAGATATCCTCAGCTTGGTGCCCTATACAATGCACCTGGAACACAAACTAGTACACCCCAGGATAATAACAAGTACAGATAGATGAATAGAAGTAAAAGAAAGAAAGAAAAATTAAGTAAAAATATATGGAAGAATAATCAGAAGGCTAGAGCACCACGGACCTTGTTCTTACCACTTTGCAATAATCTGTCCTTCCCTGTATCACAGAGATAGAAAGGAAGGTATGGAGTGGATTCGTGGGACTTGTGAGTCGGCCCCACAAATTGTAGTTAAATGAGAGAAACAGTTCAGGACAAGCATAAGCAGAGGTTTCAGATACAATGGCAGAAGAGATTAAAGCTTTTAATGGAAAGGAGAGGAAACAGAAATAGCAGAACAGGTGATTTTTCCTCGTGAAATTAATCTCTGGTACTTCCAGGATGAAACTGTTTCAACCTGCACAGACTCTGCCGGCCATTGGGAGAACATGGGCTTGGTCTATGAAGAGACTAGTGGCAGAAATGGCCTGATTCTCTAAAAGGCTGAAGGAAAATCTAGAGGAAGCTTGGGTCTTGTTTTAGCTGAGTGCTGAATGCTGCTCTCTGAGAAGTTCAGACAGGAGCCCCAGGTTACATTCTACAAACTCTTGTGGGCAAGAAAACCAGGACTGGAGCAAGAAACAAAGCCAAGCACAGAATCACAGAACCGCGGAATCATCTGGTTGGAAGAGATCTTTGAGATCATCGAGTCCAAACATTCACCCTGCACTGCCAGGGTCCCTAAACCATGTCAAATCAGCGCCACATCTACACATCTGTCAAACACCTCCAGGGATGGGGACTCCACCACCTCCCTGGGCAGCCTGTTCCCATGCTCAAGGATCCTCTCTGTAAAGAAATTTTTCCTGATACCTAACCTAGATCTTCCCTGGTGCAACTTCAGGCCATTTCCTCTCATGCTGTCATTCGTAACATGGGAAAAAAGACCAACCCCCACCTCTCTACAACCTCCTTTCAGGTAGTTGCAGAGAGTGATAAGGTCTCCCCGAGCTTCCTCTTCTCCACACTAAACAACCAC
>NW_010414308.1:12813-13051 GCF_000710305.1 Buceros rhinoceros silvestris
AAAACACCCCCAGCCCCCCCAGCCACTCCTTGTAAGATAGGTTCTCTAAATCCTTCACCACTGAACGCGCTCCAGCACCTCAACAGCTTTCTTGAAGTGAGGGGCCCAAAACTGGGCACAGCACTCAAGGTGTGGCCTCACCAGCGCAGAGTACAGGGGGACAATCACTTCGTTCCTTCTGCTGGACACATTATTTCAGATGCAAGCCAGGATGCCGTTGGCCTTCTGGGCCACCTGG
>NW_010414309.1:0-5065 GCF_000710305.1 Buceros rhinoceros silvestris
GTTTTGGCTAACCCAGGACATACCTGTACAACACAGGCCTCCTTCCAGTCCCCTCTGTGTTGAGATAGAGTCAGCTTCTTTGCCACAGCTTTGGTCAGTCACAGCCAGCGTTATTGCCTGAGCTTCATGGGCACATCCCCCATGCCCATCTCTGGGCCTCCTTCCATTGCAGGGATTTAACAGCCAGTCACAAATATGCGAAACAATACTATTTTGCTCTCTTCCAAATACTGAAATTCTGTGTTGTGTAACTGTACCAGGTATCAAAAATATACCATACATAGTAGTGTGGTTCTCCAGGTTCTTCAAAGTGCATTTTATATAGTTGCTTTTCTATAGTTGCCTCTTTTTAGAGGATGAACATGTATAGCGTTCTAATCGAATGTCTGAACAAATTTCTGTTTATATTGATACAGAGTTCCCAATAGTCTACCTCTAGTTGTGTCCTCAAAGAAATACCTATTTAACAAAGACATGCAGCAGCTCACTACCGTAATGATCCCTCAAGAGGAATTTAATTTTTAATTAAGTGAAGCACTGTGTTTACTCTTGCTATATAGCTGATTAATCAAGGCTTTGTTAGCTATGTAGAGGAAAGAGGCTAAATTAAATACTCTTTTAATAAGATGATAGGGAATTGACCTTTGCTGTCATCTGGAGGGCAGTATATAAACACAACCATTGAGGGAATTGTTTCAGAGAAGTTAGATAATATCCATTAAAAGGCATCTTAAGTATGGCAGATTGGTGGTGAGAAACCTAACCCGCATGACTGAATGAGTTTCATGGAAATCGTTGAGGCTACCTCTAGATTATTAATTATCAAGTCTAATTTGGAATCTAGTGTAGCACGTTTTTACCCTACCAGAAATATTAAATGATTTTCACGTCCCCTGATGTTAAAGACCTTAGTAAAATGCGTGGTTCATCAAAAGGTCACTGTTATTTTACTGAATATCTTAGTTGGGAATTTGGTCAATGAAGGAAGGTGGCATCGTAGAAATAGCACTAAGAGGTTTCTAGTAAAATTTCACTGCAGTGAAGCTGGTATCAAAACTACTGATCATTTCCGTGGAACAGAAATTTCAAACAATATCTTCTGACTCCATCCCTTTATGAAAGATTAAACTGCAGTTTAATCTTTATGTCATTGTTTCATTTAGATAGATAACAACCATTATTTTGTCAGTAAAGTCCTTTTACTGGGATAAATATATCTGAGCATACACATCTTGGCAAGTAAGAGGCATTGAAATGAATTGACTCTATCAGTCTGCTGGTGACTCAAGCCAGGATGTATCTTGGCACATCATTCCTGTAGCAGCAGCAAAATTATAAACTGACATGAGTTTTTGATCCCCTTAATCTCTGAAAAAAAGATTACTATTACATAGGATACTTTAATGAGGGATTGTATTTTATGCTAAAAAATTATAGGGAGCGTAGATGATATGCTAAAGACACTTAAAACTATTCAACTGCTAAAAATAGAAAAAATATGAAGTTTACTCATTGAGAGAAAATGGGATTTGTGTTTTCTTGAAGAAAATATTGTGTAAAACCAGCATTAATAAATTCTTTCTCTACCATTCAATCAGTAGAAAGAATATTACTTCTGCCTTTATATTATTTTTCTCCCCTCTGGCTATTTTGATTAAACGGGTACGCTGTCTCAGTTCTTGGGACACCAAGAGGAATTAGCCTCAGTGACTTTTTCAGGTGCCTCTGCTCTTGTTTATGTCTTAGGCACCACACTAGGGGTACAACTAGAAGGTAATTGTCTAGACAATAGGGAAGGGAAGTTAATGAATTGGAAAGCAGTATTGAAATGTAGCCTTTACTAACTAACATACACATTTAGAGGCTCTATGAAATAATGTCCTTGAGAAGGCAGTTTCGAAGGGAAGCCCTTTAGATATTTTCTTGGGTCTTTTCTACGTGCAATTGCATATTGACTTACAGATGTGGAAGCGTGAAATCATACAAAGTTACATTCCAGAGCAACCCTCCAATACTCCTTGTAGGGCTGAAAGTCAAACTGGTTTTCGGCGGATACTATTTAGTTTATGAATGTTCTAATGTGTTTGATAACTAGTGATTGAACTGAACCACATCAATCTCATGTTGCTTTGACTCTTTATGACAGCTTGGGGGTGATTACCAAGACTCTCAGGTTCCCATATCTTTTGAACAAGTTGCTCACAACTTTTTCACAATCATTTGTTTTTGTTTTCTTCCTGAGGAAACAGAATCTAAAACTGCAGCAGATACTTAGAGGGAGAACAGAAGAATACAAGGTAGCTTTCTGCCTGATACCTATAGCTAAATTGGTCTCTTTGCTTTCTGCTAAGAAATGTATCTGGCATATTATAGTATCATAGAATTGTTTTGGCTGAAAGAGACCTTCACGATCATCAAGTCCAACCACTAAACCAGCATTTTTGAGTCTCCACTAAACCATGTCCCTCAGCACCACATTCACACATCTTTTAAATACCTGCAGGGATGATGACTCCACCACTTCCCTGGACAGCCTAGTCCAGGGCTTTACAACCCTTTCTGTAGGGAAACCTCCCCTGGCAGAACTTGAAGCCCATTTCCTCTTGTCCTATCGGTTGTTACTTAAGAGAACGGGCTGAAGACCACCTCACTACAACACCCTTTCAGGTAGTTGAAGAGGGCAATAAGGTCTCTCTTCAGCCTCCTTTTCTCCAGGCTAAATAACCCCAGTTCCTTCAGCCATTCCTCATAGGACTTGTGCTCTAGACCCTTTGCTGGCCTTGCTGACCTTCTCTGGATTCACTCCAGCACCTCAATGTCCTTCTTGTAGTAAGAGGCCCAAAATGGAACAGGATTCAAGGTGCTGCCTCACTAGTGCTGAGTACAGGGGAACAATCACTTCTCTACTCCTGCTGGCCACACTACTGCTGATACAAGCCAGAATAGCATTGGCCTTCCCTCACCTGGGCACACTGCTGGCTGATATTCAATTGGCTGTTAACCAACACCGCCAGGTTCTTTTCTGCTGGGCAGCTTTCCAGCCACTCTTCCCAAAGTCTATAACTTTGCAAGGTGTTGTTGTGACTCAAGTGCAGCACCCAGCACTTGGTCTTGCTGAACTTCAGACCATTGGCCTTGGCCCATCAATCCAGCCTGTCCAGATCCCTCTGCAGAGCCTTTCTACCCTGAAGCAGATCAACACATTTGCCTAACTTGGTGTCATCTGTGAACTTACTGAGGGTGCACTTAATTCCCTCATCCAGGTCTGTCAAGAGTAAGAGCTGGACCGGCTACTAGATGAATGACAAACACTCTCTATTACCTCCTCCCGTCTTCCCAAAGAGGGGAAAGAAAAGGAGGAAGAGAGACTTATGGGTTGGAAAACTAAAAATGCTGTTACTAAAATAATAATAATAAAATGAAATATATAGAAGTATATACAATACCAATACTGAACCTAACCACCCTGATGGCAATTACATCACCATCACCACTGATGCTTCAGGGCACTCACTGGGGAAGGCCCGGACTGGACTTGATGATGGTAGATGGGAGCTAGATTCAGGAATGCACAGATTAGGAACAAATGCAGAAGTATGAACAGAGTCTTTCTTGGATCCTGGTCAGTGAAGAAGAGAGCTTGACCCTTCTGGTCCCTGGCTTTAATGAAAACAATAATAAAAAATTGAGATATATATACAATACCAATATCAAACAGAACCCTCCCTGATGGCAACCACATCACCATTACCACTGATGTTGTGGGCAGGCACTGGGGAAGTCCCAGACTGGACTCAGCAGCAGATGGGAACCAGATGCAGGAGCTGGATTCTAGAACTGGAATCAGGTCTGCATGCTTGGGATCAAAGACAGAGCAGAGAGACTACTCCTCAGATGTTGGCCATTGAAGAAGAGAGCAAGAGGGGGCAAGACTCTCAGCTTTATACTGAATACAATGTATATGGGATGGAACACCTTGTTGGTCAGTGTGAGGTCACCTGTCCTGTCCACTCCTCCCTGTAGGTGCAGCCTCTAACTCACTGCACCCCCACCATGGGACACAGGATTTAGCAAGGTCACTGCTAAATCTGTGGTCTGCACAACAGAAAGTAAAATCAAGAGTCTTTCTGCACACCAGTCCCTGGCAGTAACTGTGAACATCAAGTGTTGTCACTTCTAGAAGCAGCCACTGTTGGCAAAAATATGCCGTTAACTTCAGAGAGTGCAGTCACTGAGAGGAGACTGAGCTGGAAAGCGAAATCACTGAACAGAATGAGTCCTGCTCTAACTCTGACCAGGACAAGATCATTGATAAAGACGTTAAAGAGAGCAGGCCCAAACACTGAGCCCTGGGGAACACCACTTGTGACCAGCCGCCAACTGGATTTAACACCATTCACCTCCACTCATTGGTGGTTATCCAGCCAGTTCTTTATCCATCAGAACGTATGCCCATCCAAACCCTGAGTAACCAGTCTCTCCAGAAGAATGCAGCGGGAAACACTGTCAAGGGGAACACCACTTGTGACCAGCCGCCAACTGGATTTAACACCATTCACCTCCACTCATTGGTGGTTATCCAGCCAGTTCTTTATCCATCAGAACGTATGCCCATCCAAACCCTGAGTAACCAGTCTCTCCAGAAGAATGCTGTGGGAAACAATGTCAAAAGCTTTACTAAAGTGTAGGTAGACAACATCCACAGTCTTTTTCCTCATTGACTAGGCAGGTCACCTTGTCATAGAAGGAGATCAGGTTAGTCAAGCAGGACTTGCGTTTTATAAACCCATGGTGACTCAGCCCAAATACCTGGTTGTCCTGTATGTGCCATGTGATGGTGCTCAAGATGATGTGATCTATAACCTTCCCCGGCACCAAGGTTAGACAGACAGGTCTCTAGTTTCCTGGATCCTCCTTCTCTCCTGTCTTGTAGATGGATGTCACATTTACTAACCTCCAGTCAACTGGGACCTCTGCAGTTAGCCAGGACTGCTGATATCTGATGGACAATGGCTTGGTGAGCACTTCTCCCCGCCCCCTCCGTACCCTTGGGGGGATTCCACCC
>NW_010414309.1:5179-13921 GCF_000710305.1 Buceros rhinoceros silvestris
TGGCTTGGTGAGCACTTCTCCCAGCTCCCTCAGTACCCTTGGGTGGATCCCACCCAGCCCTGTAGATTTGTGTGCATCTGCGTGGTGCAATATGTCACTGACCATTTCCTCTTGGATTATGGGGGATTATGCTTGGATTCTGCTCCCCATCCCTGGGATCCAGCTCTATGTATTTATAGAAACATTTTGTATTGTCTTTTACAGCTGTAGCCAGATTAAGTTCTAGCTGGGCTTCAGACCTTCTAGTTTTCTCTCTCCATAAACTCTCAAAATCTTTGTGGTCTTCCTGAGTGGCCTGACTCTTCTTCCATAGGCCTTAGACTTTCCTTTTCTTACTAAGTTGCAGCCAGGCCGGTTTTTTCCTTGCCAGCTCATCTTAATGGCACACTGGGATAGCCTGCTCCTGTGTCTTCAAGAGTTCCTTCTAGAAGAACATCCATCTTTCCTGGATTCCTTTGCCCTTCAGGACTGCCTTCTGAGGGACTCTGTCAATCAGTCTCCTAAACAGGCCAAATTTTGCTCTCCAAAAGTCCAAGGTGGCAGTTATACTAACCCCCCTCCTTATTTCTCCAAGAGCTGAAAACTCTACCATCTCATGACCACTATGGCCAATATGGCCTCCAACCTTCACATCACTCACAAGTCCTTCTCTGTTTGTGAACAACAGGTCCAGCAGGGAGCCTTCCCTAGTTGGTTCACTCATCAACCATATCAGGAAGTTCTCTTCCACACAATCCAGGAACCTCCTGGACTGTTTCCTCTCTATCACATTGTAGTTCCAGCAGACATCTGGTCAACTGAAGTCCCTCACAAGAACAAGTGGTAGTGATTGTGAGACTTCTTCCAGCTGCTTATAGAATATTTGATCTGCCTCTTGATCCTGGTTGGGTGGTCTATAGCAGACTCCCACCATATCTGCCTTGTTGGCACTCCCCTTGGTTCTTACCCATAAACATTCAACCTCATTGCTACTATCATTAAGCTCAAAATATATTAAGTGACTCATACTTTGCATACATGGTGTATGAATTTCTTCCCTGATAGGGCTGAAAAGCATTAAAACATGCCCAGGGAAGTGGTGGAGTCACCACCCCTGGAGCTATTTAAAAGATGTATGGATGCGCTTAGGGACATGGCTTAGTAGTGACCTGGTGGTGATGGGTTAATGGTTGGACTTCATGATCTTGAAGATCTCCTCCAACCAAAATGATTCTGTGTAGAAGTAATTTCTCTCCTTAGAAATACCACAAGATGCAAACAATGCAGACACACAGCTGCAGAAGCTGAACCTGCAATAAAGTTACCTCTATAGTTACCTCTGTCTCACCATTCTTAATGAACAGGGAAGAGGAAGATGCTTCTGTCTTGCTTTATTTTCCAGGCACTACATGCCCAGAGGCTGAGAAAGTACTCAACTAGTGAAGCCTCTCTGGTCTATGCTTACTAGTGGCTTATTCTTTCCTGCTAGAAGAGGAGGACCTAATTCCTAAGTAAATAGGCTCCCTTTCCCCCTGTTGGAAGATGCTGCTGTGAACAGTGCATTCCCTGGTACCAGAACACAGCCATATGTGTTCTGTCACCAGCTGGCCCTTGTAAGTCTCTGATTTGTGAACCAGGTAGCTCCAGGTGCCAGGGCCAGGCTGTTTGCCACATTCCATTTGAGGTCTGTTTCCCATGTGGCTAATTACAACAGGTGTGTTCATCTTCCATCTGGCATAAGGTTTAAATCACATTGTTGCAACTTCAGGAGGTTCCAAAGTAGGTGGTGATAAAAGGCTCTGCCCTCTGTGAGGGCTAAGGCATCTGTTCTGAACCTGCTTGCTCGCGTGAAGATATCAGTACACCTGGGCTCTCTGTGCTCACTCCTAGAAGAGGGTCTTTTTACATCCATTCACATCAGACCACTCTGATGCATGAGTTTACTCCAATACTTCTGACTTGTTCTGCATTGATCTGGGCTCGTAAGGCTTGTTTTCTACATGGAAAATGACGTAATCTTTTCTTGCATTCTGTAAGAGAAGATGCTTGTATTTTTGATTTTTCTTACATGGTAACTCTTGGAATGTAAACCTCTGTGTAAAGAGGGCATTATTTCTTCCTCTTTCATCCTCAAAAAGCACAGGAATAATTTGATCTAACGAAAAGCCACACTGTGATCAATTACATGCTTTTGAGCCATTATCACTATATTGTAATGGATGCACCTCATAGACAAGCAGCATTTGTGAGTTTGCTTTAGCGACTGCATCCTGCCAACAGATTGATTCATATTCTGGGAGCTTGTCTACATTTAGCACACACCACAGCAGTTGCTCTATCGCCCAATGTCCCCTCCCCAGCCAAGAAGGGAGATGAGGAAAAGGAGAAGAGACACAGACGTTGAAATGAAAACAGATTTAACGAAACAGCCAAACTAATACCAATATAAAGTACACAAATTTATACTCACCCCAGTGAGCATACAGTGGTCACAGCAAACAGGAGAGCAGTCCTCAGTAGAAAGAAGTGGAGCAGGATCAGAAGCTCAAGCAGGGGAAAGCAGCAGCAGCACCTTCCTCCTCATCAAACTTCCCCCTTTATAGCGAGCATGACATTGATGGTAGGAGATACACCTCTGAGCCAGCTCAGCTCAGCTCAGGTGCCCTGGCTGACTTGATACTGCTAATGGTCTGCAGACCATGGCAAGCCTATGATCCTGTCCCAGGAAAGGCAGGACAGGGCTGTTTTTTCACTTTAGTCCCTTCTGTTCACAGATTTTCATAAATAACAATTTAGGGCTTAGTGATTTATTGCTCCTAAGTATTATCACTACCATATCAATTAAATAGTACACATTAAGCATAATAATTGGCTGATGTTCCTCAGGGTTCACTCCCTGGCCACCTGTTCTATGCAGTTCATGTAATTCACATCTGTAGATTAAGATGATGAACAATCAGGGTTACAGACAAAATGTATTTTTCTTACTATCAATATTTTTCTGCCTCTATTAGTGACAGTATTTTGCTGAACGGACAAACTGAATGTCCATAAAAAATCTGTGCTTTAGGGGAGTTCATATTTAGCATTTGAAATGGTTAGCTCTGTAACCATTGTCAAGAGCTTAAAGTACTCTGCCTTTGATTGACACAGTAAAGACACTATTTGTCATTCCCATAGCAGGAGGTATTTATTTGTCTTTTTATTTCTAAGGCAAAAACCAGAAAGGATAATTAAGTAAGAAGCTTTTTCTATGCTTTTCAATCTCTGTGGCCCACTGATGCAGAAAATGCATGAAATGCATTTTTTCACATGTTGGTTATTATCAGGAATGAATAACAGAAATTCTAATTAGTCTTATGGATGGCTTACATATTCCACTTTTACAGTAATCTGTATTTTACACATTTCTAATTAAAGTGCAATAATACTCTGAGAAGTTAGTCCTAAAGTGGCTGGGAGGGGACAATCACAATTATTGTTGTTTTTTTTTTGCCTCTTAATGAATTATGTATAAACCACATCAGTAAAATTAATTTTTAAAATATCCAACTATGCAAATTTAATGAGATATGAAAGTCAACAGGGAAACATTTTACAATTTTCAACATATTATCTGTAGTAATTTTTTAAAGAGATTTTGTGTATCCATTGATGCTGCTTGAGCCAGAAAACCATCCACGTCTTTTATATGTGTGTGCTATTTTTATTTTACCTGTTGTAATTAACAAGAGGTAAAATTTAGGTTAAATAAAGGTTAAAACCAGAATTCACAAATGCACTAAAATATGCTTTACAACAGACAGACAAATTCATGTGTTTGGCAGTACGTACCTTTGTGTGCTTGTTCTAGTATAGATGTTTACCTTTTTGCAACGAGTGACAATGTTGGTTCATGTTCCTCTTGTAATCCATTATAAACTGCATATCCTTCCTGCAGAGCTGCTGTCTAAGCAATCATTCCCGATCCTGTGTCATGCAATTGATTGTTCCTGGCTCTATATGTGCTCTCTTCCCTGCTGAAATATATTACTTTTTTCAATCTGTGTCCCTATTTGTCAAGATAGTATTGAGTTCTAATGCTGCTCTGTAACAAAGTAGTGGTATATTCCAGGGTGATATCACCTACTGATTTAGTGAGAAAAATCTCTCTTCTACCACTCAGGTTTTTAATAAATACATTAACTAGTACCACTATATTAATTAAGACCAAATAAATAACCCTACAAAACTACATTTAATATTTCTTTCCATTTTGATCTTGAACCAATGATAGTCACTCCTTGCTAAATTTTCCAGACAATTTTACAATCTACAATAGTTTTTCTGTAATAGTTTTGTCTGGGCCAGGCTTACCTGGTCTCTTTGTAAGAACGTCATGTGAGAAACTCAAAATCTTACTAGTTTTGGGAAAAAAAATCTCTGGTGAACCCATCTGTGCTCTTCTTCCTCTCTTTGTCCTCTTCAGGGCTCTTTCAGATGGTTTGGAAGTCCATTCCTTGACTGAGAGTACACCGGTTGATGGTTCCTCAGCTCCCACCTCATGAATCTGTGTAGAGGTAAGTCTGTGTCATCACGTACCTCACCTCCTTCAAGCTCTGCAAAATAACTGCTAATGGATCCAAAATTGCCTGATTCCATTTCTTAAGCTGATGTTGTGAAAATTCTACAGGTTTAGCTGTTTAAAACCAACTAAGCTATTTAGATACCCTTAGCCTGTTTCTATTTTGCTTTTTCTTTCTTCTTGCTACTACTTTTTTTTAATGAACAAAAAGAATACATAGAAATGCATATACATTTAGAGCAAAAAGAAGACCAGGCATTCCATATGTTGCATTTCTACTGTTCTGTGAAACTTGGAGCCTTTATTATTACCAGGCTATACTAGTAATTGAAGAAAATTTCCAGATATAAACCAAGAAGCAAAATAGCTGTGAAGTGATGAGGTCTCTGGTGAAATTGTTTCATTTCACACCCAGGAATGCATTCATCTTATCACGACAAGGGGGCAGCACTGCTGAGCTGAAACATTGTTTCAGTGTTGATGAGGTTCAGCCTTATCCTATTAACCCATTTCCAGTTATCTTGTAGATAGAAGATATTACACAGCAGCCTCAAAGATGGATGAAGAGCAATATAATTGCCCCACTCTTGCTAAGGACAAAGCTGAAAAAGGCTTTGAATATGTAAAGAACTGTAGAAATGTTGAGGGTTATCACTGTAATCTAAGTATAGGATCTGTGTAAATTCATGGTGTTCAAGGGGCTGATAGGATACAGACTTTCATGAGTGCTGAGAATCTAGTACCTAATATCCGTCTTGTTTGAAAGATGGTTTTAGGATCAGGGCTTTTATTGGGACCTTAAGGATTTGCATCATTTCTGCAAAACCTTGGATATTCTTACAGCACCACTTTCCAATCTTAGAAACTTTTTAGACAATTTCAAAGAAGATATTTGCAATGCAGATATATAGCAACCACTTCAAGAGTATTTTATGAAGATACTATAAAGATTTCATTAAGACAACTATAATCAATTTACCACTTCCTTTGAAATGTGAAACATCTGCAATTGTCATATAATCATCATTATATCCCTATCCTACCTGCCTGTTGTTTGTGCTGTAAAGCAATAGATTGTGGGCTTTGTTTTTCCCCCCCGAAAACTGCCACAAACACAAACTTTCTGTTTGCCACCATGACTGTGTTCTTAGCCTTTTTTCCAAAAGGAAAGGTGCTTCTAAAACTGTGGTGTCCATTTGCCTCTGCATCCTTTAGTCTGGTGGACAACTAGACCCGCTTAGAAAGAAGGCTGGAGGTCTTGGAGGTTCATGTCTCACATCCTAAATGTTCACCTTGAACATCTGTCCTTGTGCTGGGTGCCAGAAGGTGCTGGATGATGTTGCAGGAAGGAGGAGGTGGCTGACAGGCTGGCAGGGCATCTTCAGACCCGGACTGCGAGGGCTTTTTGCCCTGCCAAGGAGTGAGACAGGTAGAGGACATGGGTGGGAGTGGAGAACAGCAGCAGTGTAAAGCTAATGGTAGTGAGGCTTGTCTACCTGTGGATGGCAAAGCTATAGGTTTAGTTAGCTTTTCTACTCACAGGACTAAGTGTTGGAATAGTATCTTATCACTTTTTTAATGGTACAGAATTATGTTAGAGGATTAATCTTGGGTTTTGCCCTACCTGATGTTTAATCTGCTAGTTATTTGTATATATGCATTAAAACAGAGATCTCTTTGATGTCGCAAGTTTCTCTTAAGAGAAAAAGCACTATTTCTGGGTATTTTTTGAAGAAAAGAATAATTTCAGTGGTGCTTTTTTTACCCTTTTACCCTCTGTTGGTTCCAGCTGTTTATTAATCTAAAGAAATATAAAGATTATCTTCATATTACAGATGTGCCAATTCATGTGTGTCTAGAGGCAACATTTGAGTGACATAATTGAACTTGGTGCTGAGACCATTTCAATTACATTAATTTCAATTTTATACAGTACATTTTAATTGCATAGACTGAGACAGAGGGGCTCCCATCTATTAAGATCCTCTGCAATGCATTTGCATAATGGGATCCTATTTCTTTGTGCAGTGTTGTACTTCTTGATGATTTCATTACTGGTGGAAGGTGGATTTTTTTTTAAATTTCATTTACATTTGTGGTTTTGGCAAGCACATTTGAAAGCCACCTGACAGATGTCATCCCTCCTCACTGAAAGGATTCATTTTAAACCAAATATTGAAATTAGAGGAAAAATTATAGAAGCCTCTTGTTTGTGTGTTACTCAGTTCCTGTGCTATACAGGGCTTCCTAGGACTCAACTGGGAAACTAATTTAAGAGTTTTTATAACAGTTAGAGAGCGCTCACGCGTAATAGAGAAATAATGCCTTAACAGATGAATAATGCCCTACCCCTATGTTTACCATAAAAACTGGATGTCTATGGTCAAATGTATGTTGACAAGGGACATATATTTACTACCAAATACAGATTTCCCAAAGGAGGCTTTCATCTCTGCTACCCTCCTTAGACCAGATTTTTGTGCCTCTGCTGGGGCCCAGGCTGCATGTACCTTCTTGTGTGCACTGTGGTAGCTTCTCTTGAGTCCCCGAAAAGGTCTCAGTCTGTGGCCATGTCCTGTCTCATCCTATCCCTTGACACCCAAACCACGCAGGGTAATTAATTTCACTTCGTAGGACCACTACGATGAATGGCTGGCACAGGGATGTCTTGGTTCCCTCATTAATCCTGAGGCTACTGGTGACCCCAGTCACTGGGCTCAAAATCATGGGTCTCAACCACAGGAGAGGTGCTGTTTAGTTAGCTATATTGTGACATTATTTGGTTACAGTGACCCTGTCCCTTCACATTTTGTGGTGTGCTTTGGGTATAGGTAACACCTTTAATTTTTAAAAATATTAACAGAATCAGAGTCTGCTGTCTGATACATTCACGTCTCTGATTTACTCTGCTGTCGTTAAGACATCAGTCACTCGGATACCACATTAATTCACTAAGCCTAACCCCAACATCTTCTCTCACACAGCAGTGCTTCTTACTTGAGATTTCTTTCTTATGGAATTTGGAGGATTTTTTATTTTCTCTTTTCTACTGAAAGACTTTCACTCTCAAGTGCAACACTTACAATAGCAAGGAACAAATTATACTATAGCAATCCCAAAACTAAATGAATGTCTGACTCGGGCTGGGGGGTGTTATTTTTGAATGCCTGTAATCAGGAGTCTGGAATTTGGGCCATAAGTACACTTCCAAATATACCTGAGTGATTAAATAATTTATGTTTGGTCTTTGAAAAGGAATGCAGCACTTTTTAAGGTGAGGGACGCAATCAGATGGACTAATCCATCTAATCTGATTAACTACCCCCATACATCATGCTCTTTCCTATTTCCTCCTTCCAAGTAGACATTTCTGCTGCCCAGTTCAGATGACTGCTTCCTCCGTTTATCTTTGACCAGAATAATTTTCAAGAACTGGTAAGACAATCCACAGGTAAACTGGCATGTGTTTGTGTAGGGGCAGGAAGAAAGCACAATTTTCAGTATAAGAGTGTCACCGGTTTGGCCAAGGTAACAACCAAGGTCCGATGACGATAATACCTTCCCCTATCCCACCAGAGATAGGGGAAGGGAGAAAAGAACTCGTGAGACCTCTAAAATGCTTTTTGGAAAACTGAAACAAACTTTAATAACACCACAAGCAGATATATATCAAATACAAAGGAAAACAGTGAGGTATTGAGGGTTTTGGGAAGGCGAGGGTTAAACCAAAAGCAAACACGGACCGTGGCAGCGATCCAGGATGGCGGCGGCCACGTGGTTCTGCTGCGTGAGCAGAACACAGAGACCCGCGCAGTTACGAATTACCCGGCAGCGCGAGATAGAGCGGAATTGGCACAAAGTCCTACCAGTCTCTGTCGCGGAATGCAGCAAAGCAAAACAAACAGCTCTCGGGTGCGCGGGCAGTCCGGACCCGGCTCGACGGGGCTCCGATGCCGGGTGCCGAGGCAGCGCGGTGGCTTTTCCAGCAAAAACCAGCTCAGTCGGTTTTTGGGCGTGGCTCCTCAGTCGCGATGAGGCGAGGGGGGGGCTCTGATCCCCAGGCTGGTCTCTCACAGCGGTGGCGCTTTGCCGAGGAAACGGTGGCTGCGGCGCGGGGAGGTCTGACCCCGCGGCGTGGCTGTGTTGAAACGTGGTGGCAGTGAGTGCGCGGAAAGCGACGGCAGCTCCAGGAGAAACAA
>NW_010414310.1:0-422 GCF_000710305.1 Buceros rhinoceros silvestris
AAGAGAGAGACGGGTGCTGTGGGGACAGGAGAGGTGAGGGACTCCCAGGAGGGCGGCTCTGGGTAGAGGGAGAGCTGGGTGACGGCCAGAGGGAGCCCCAGAGGGAGGAAACTGGGGAGGGAGAAGGAGGTCGAGGGGAGAGGTGGTGTAGAGGAGGGAGGGTGTGGGGAGGAGCTTTTGGGGAGAGGGCAGACTCCAGGGAGAGGGGAAAGCTGTGGGGAGAGGGCTTGCAGCGGTGGGGGCTGCCCGAAGGAGGCGATAGAGGGAGCAGTGTTATGTCCCAGTCCCTCTTCTCCCCTTGCCAGAAAGGATGGGAGTGGCCCTGGTAGAGCAGTGTCCCGGCACCTCTCTCGCTGCCCCTTTCTCCGGAGGTTGGTGAGAGGCAGCTTCCCATGGGCTCTTCCTCTGCGGCCTCTCCCCTC
>NW_010414310.1:497-7289 GCF_000710305.1 Buceros rhinoceros silvestris
AGCTTCCCATGGGCTCTCCTCCTGCGGCCTCTCCCCTCCTTTTCCCTTCCTGGTGTGCTCTTGCCCAGCAGTACAGATGTGACCTGCTCCTCACTTGCCACTGCCAGGAGATGGGAGGTTAATGAAATACCTCCGTCCTCTTCCTTTTCCCTGCCCGCACTGGGGTGGGACTGTCAGTGGCTGGTGTTGTGTAACTTGTGTGGCAAAGGGGACACGGAAAGTCAGTGGCCTCTGGGTACCTTGGTTTCCAGTGGGAATGACAGCTGTGCCCTTCTGCAAGGAGTTGTGTGGGGGTCAAAGTGCACAGAGCAGTGAGATCCGTCAGCAGCGATGGCGGATGGAGGCTTTGGGGTTGTTATCACGGGGCCGGCAGGTCTTGTGCAGTGAATTAGCCTCCTGCCAAGTCCAGAGTGCGCCCAGCTTTAGGTGCCGTATGTCTGGAATGGGAGAGTGCCCTGTTGCTAGTCCCTCTTTCCAAGGACCTTCACTTCTTTTGAATGTCATTAACTTGTAGGTTTATTTTTAATTTTCTGATATCTGTACCTCGAGGTACAGCAAGTGAAATGCTGGATTGTTTCTTGCCCACTGTCTCTTGAGGACACTCAGTTTGTTTTTCTCCTCTGCTCTGTCCCCAGAGGCCTTAGTCATTAATGACCCTGACTTCCAGCACGAGGATTTGAACTTCCTGTCCCGTAGCCAGCGCTATGAGCAAGCCATCAGGAAGAGCTCTCTGATGGTGATGAAGTTAAGAGAATATGGAATTGCAGATCCGGAGGAGATCTACTGGTTTAAAAGGTACCTAACTGTAGACTTTGCTTCTTGTCTGTATTTTCATCTTCACCAAGGACATTAGAGTAGTGTTTGTTTCCTGTGTTTGCTGTCCAGAGGAAGCTGAAGACCTGCACGAAGGCCAGCTGAAGTCCTGGCTTCAGTGAATTTTAGATGAAACCCTGATTTCCTGAATACTGTGTTTTCTTAGATTTTTTAATAGAAATCGCCATTAATAATTACACAGAAATGCACCATTAATAATTACCTTTTTATTGTACATGGCACAGAAAGTAAAAAATAGGACCTGCAGTCTGATTTTTTCCAAAAGGAATAAAAAAGATACTGAAGCATTTTGAATCTGAATAGATCTGATGAGGTTGTAGCTTCTAATGAAATCTCTTAAAGCTGATTACTTCACTTTGCCCTTAGACCTATTGAAGTTGCATTTCAGGCATATTTAAAAATATTCCAAGATGTTTATGAGCAAGGACTTGTAAGCTCTCTGTCCTGTCTCCCTCCTCCAAGCTCCTGGTCCTGTAGTGGTTCCCTTTGACCTACAGGCTTTTTGTTGTGTCTGACTTGTTTATCTGATAATATTACCCTTGGATTAAGTTAATAAAAATAAAACTGCCTTTACATCCGAGTTTCATTCCTTGCAGGGATCTTAGTTCCTGGCTGATGTATTTCTTCCCTTAGTTCTTTGAAGCTCATTCTGGTGTAATTAAACTGCTTAACAGAGGTTGCACTGCTCTGGGAATCTGTACTTAACACCGTGAGAAGAAGAGCTGTTGTTGGCCTTGGAGCATGCACATAGGGACTAGTTAGTTGAAATCATCTTATCTGCTGTAGTTTTAATTTCAAATAAATTGGTCTACGCTGACCTGTGTCATGAGAGTTCTTGTGGCAGTAATGTAAACGTTCTTCTGCATGTTGGATTCAGTGGAGAAGAAAAAATTCAGTGACTGTGCTAGACTATCTGGGTGTTGCCTGGCAAAAGTTAATCAGTAATTTTTCCTACACAAGTACTGTTGGAGGTGTTAGGGAAGTTTTTTCAGTTATTTTTATGCAGAAAATTCGGAGAGGTCTATCCAGTACCACCAGCCAGCAACTGTCAGCAAAGCTTGCACTGTAAATGCTGCCCTTTGGCAGCATTGCCAACAACATTTTATGAAAATAGGAACTTTTCTGAAGTAGTTAGATAACAGATTCTAGTTTTAGCTTTCCACAAATTCATTTGGGAGTCAGCAATTCTTAACATTAAAAGATCAAAGCTTAATATTTCATATAGGTATCTAATAATACATCCATGCCTTATGTGCTTTGAAAGGTCCAGTGTAACTAGGCAGAACTCATGCCCCCGATTCAACTGAAGCAGTGAGGAAGGCTGGATTTTTCAGAGTTGGTTCTAACTGCAGACGTTCAGGATTTCAAGAGAGTCGCCGTTTCTGCAGACTGACAATTTTCCAGTGTCTTCTGTAGTAACGCTAGAATAACGAAGAGCAGTACATATACTTCTTGCCTATCCTGTTAATGTTCTTGATTTGAATTCTTTAATGCCTGGTGTTTGCAAGGGAGGATGTTGCCTTACTGCTTCATAATAAATGGAAGAAATTAAAGAATTCTTTTTTCATCCTTTGATTTAATTTGCATTTTAACATCTGTCCCCCCTTTCTCACCTACTGAGTGTCAAACACTTTTTGAAATCGGTGAACTCCACCCAACTTGCAAAATTAGGTTTATTTCTATCACCTATCCAAACAAGCCATTTGGTGCTGACTAGAAGGGGCTTCGGTGTAAAAGCTGACCTGAAGAAACTGAGTTGATTCGTTTTTCCAGACTGGCAAATTGAATGGATATGGTGTTGTGACATGCCTTGAATGAAGGGTTTTTATGAAATAGATTGAAGTCCTCGATTCAGATGTCAAGTTGTATTTATCGTGATTGGCCATCAGATTTTTACACGTGGAAGTTTGAGACATTTTGCCAGAAATCCTTCGCACCTCGTGACTATCCCCAAACAGCAGAGAGGGTTTGTTTACACAGGCAAGTTCCGAGAATTCTGAGCTAGCTGTTTTCCAGTAGCTTTGGTGTACTACCAGAACTTCACTAGGCAGCTTCGTATCATGACTGACCAACCTTATCACTTGATTTCTGAGGAGGAGCGCTTCTTCCCTCAGCTGCCCTGGAGATACGCTTAAACAGTTGTTCCTGCTGTGACACGTCGAACTGAATGTTCCTCCTTCCTGTTTCCACAAGGGCTTTTTTGGACTCCAAAACATAGGAGGACCTACTAATTATATTTAGAAGCCATTTTGATTGCTTCTCATCTAGTCAAATCTTCCTGTGTCTTGACGTGTGTCAACACTGCAGTTGCTGCCCTAACTGCAGCTTTTGAAGGCCAGCAGCCTTCAAGAAGCACCAGTATTTAAGATTTCTTTTACAGTGTAACTGCTGCAAAATGTCAGTCAGCATGAAAAACGGGAACTTGTTCTGAGGGGTGATGCTGCACAGCTCTTTGAAGAGAGCAATCTGGTCAGTTTTAATTCACCTTCATTGAGGAAAATGGGATTAAATGAAGAATTGAAAAGCACTTGGGAGAAACAGTCACTGAAGATAAAATCCAAGAGCTGCAAGTCAACAGATGATTCCTGTGTCCATCAGCATTGCACAAATATCCACCTTCCCTGCGAGAATTAGGTCTTCTCACTTTGGCACTACACTTAGGACCTGGAGCAGCTTTCAAGAAATCAAACCAGAAAAACTGTAGCAGGGGCCCTAAATTACCTTGGAGTGGATGAGTCTAGCTTGGATTTTTTATACAGCTAGAAAAGGGGTTTATTACTGTGGCATTTGTTAACTCTGGAGTCCAGTAAGCGCAGGTCAGGCTTACCCCTGCTCCTTCTCCACTGAGGTGACCCTTCCTGCTCTTCCTGGAGAGTTACCTTAACTGCAGAAAGCTAGCAAAGTTCTCTTGCAGATTTTACTTTAAATGACGCCATTGGGTGACCCAGTTCTGCAGCCTGAGAAGGTCTTTGCAACTGTCCATTTAGCTTTGGAGTCTCTGAAAACAAACTTTGCTTCTGCTGTACTCTCTTCACTGACGGATGTGTGATCAAACCCATCCGTCAAATACATTTCTACCTCTGTACCATTTCTGGTTGCTCTGTGTCATGAGGAAAGCAAGCGTCTCTCTCACTGTCATTCAAGTTGTTAAAAGGCATGTTAAGAAGATCCTGATTGTTCGGTGTGGAGTACACAGAAACGAAAAGTTTCTGCTGTGAATTAGCTCGCTTTCTGTCCTGCTTTTAGCTGTGTTAAAGCAGAAAGCTGTTAAAATGCTGCATGTTTGGTCAGTGAAATAGCGTGGCCTTCTGACACAGGATCTGCTTGCAAAATGTCATCCGTGTTCCTATCAGAAGGTGCCAGTTAAGCATGAAATATCTGGCACTTGCAGTTAGGGTTACTGGTAGGCAGTGAAAGTTGCTGGTGTGACCTTTAAGATTTTTTTTTTCTTTTTTGTCTGGAGCATTACCTGAAGCAGTGTCTGACCTGATTTTTCTGACAGCGAAGCATGTGCTGTACCTTTTTTGCAAGTTCTTTAATGGCTTCTGAAAACCCACAAAGAACTGTTCAAGCTCTTCCCCAGCTACCCTAAAACAGTGTGTTTCAAAGTCAGCACCCATTTCTCCCCTGTAGGTTTGTCCGTTTTGGGCCCAAGGAATAGATGCACAGTACTTGGGCTGTAGGCAGCGATGAAGTAAAGGGTGCTGCTATTGCTATGTGGGTCCTGGACTAGAAGAGTAACCCATGAGGAAGACCACAAGAATGCTGAAAAATACTCTGTCTCGCTGTCTTTGTAATGTTTTTAAGCCCTTGGTCACCGTGATAACTTCAGGTTTGAAAACGTGCTGCCGTAGGCAATAGAATATTTTCTGGTAAGAAACTGTCTGCCTCGATTGCGAGAGCTCTAGACACTACCTGCACTGGTACCAGCCTAAGCTCTAGACACTACCTGCACTGGTACCAGCCTAAAGCACTGTTAATACATTAATCGCCAGTATTGGATTACTGATTACGAGAGTTTTGCTCCTGGGAAAATCCATGGCTTGTTCAGTCTTGTCCACTTAAACTGTTCCATTCAAAATAAGTGTCCTCAGCATGAGTTCAGTGGTGCTGAAGAAGCTTTGTCCTGCTCTCTCTCACCCTAGGGCTCAGTTTCACCGTTTCTATAGGGATCCGATTTTGAATTATCAATTATTTACTGTCTGCTCCCCAGTACTCACTCCAGGCACGGTGTAAAATGCCAATCACAAACGCTGCTGTAATTTGACAGACTATACATGTAACATCTGCTGTGCAGTGCAGATCGGTGATGGCAACAAACCCTTAAATGTCCTCCGCAGGCAGGCATGAATAACTCGAGATGGAAGGATATGTGTCCCTTGATGTGCATCTTGGGTAGGTGGCAGAGATCTTGTATGTAGGTATTCAGGCAGAGCCCTCGTTTTTTTCTCCCTATCTTAGAGTTTGGATGGAATAAGCATTTGTGTTGGGTAGACTGAAGATTCAGACTGCTGAATGTTGAAGGGAAGATGCTGTCATTTGCTATATTGCATTTACACAGTCAAAATTCCTAGTACATTTGTGTTATGGAGCTTGTTTTAATTGGGAATGTACTTTGCTTGCCATTGTGGCTACCGAATTAACAGAGCTTTCTCTCATGAAGTAACTTCTGGTTTGATGAAGCACATCTAAAATGTCTGATTTTCCCTCTGTTCCCTCCAGCAGTAGCCTGTAACAGTAGTTTCAATTGAAGGTGAGTTCCTGATATCAGAACTGACAGAATCAGCTACAGGTAATGCAGAGCTCTTCTGAAAAGCACTTGTTCCCCTGAGAAGCCTTTGCCTTTTCCATACATAGTGCTTCTAGCTAATAATGGCCTAGTTCTAGGCTACCAGCAGCAGTGGGATTTATTCCCAACAAGCCTGAGAGATGGGGGAGGAAATAAAATTTTTTTTCATGTCCTCAGTTTTAAGATCCCCATGAATCTTTGTAGAATAATATTTTTTCCAGTTACGTAGCAACAGCAGGATTCATGGGTCGAAGAAAATGCCGGAAAGAAAAGTTTATTTCCCCATTGGCATTGCTTCTGAAGCCTCCATGTTTGGAGGTTGCTTGTGGGACGAAATAAGGTTGAAACAGGCAAAGAGATTATTTGTCTTATGCTGCACTTGGAGAAAAGCCTTTCAGGATCACAATAACAGTACAACTGAGATCCAGATCCCTCTATTTCTTTCCCATAGAACATGCTTGGGCAGTTTTCCTGAACCTTTCGGGCTCCACTTCAGCATGTTTCAAAAAACCTTAGAGATCCAAACGACTGATGCTCAGAAGGAGAAATGGCTGCCCCTGGTCCGTGAAGTCAAGATAATTGGCACCTACGCTCAAACCGAAATGGGACATGGTTAGTTCCCCTCGGGGACTGATGGGTAACCTCTTTTCTGTAACTCCAGTTTGTATGGTGATGATGCTCCCTAGGTAACGTGAAAGGGGAAAGGTAAAACAGATGGGTTGACCGTTGATGTTTCCTGCCCTGTAGCCAGCCAGCTGCTTCATTTCACATCCGAACAACCACAGCCAGGTTTGGTCTTTTCCAGAATGCACCTCTTAGCTGATCATTGACTTTCTTAGTTGTTTACCTTTGTTCTGAGATGAGGAGGTTGTTCTGAGCCCTGGGAGTCTGAATTTCACTTGAACTGGTTGGAACATGTCAGTCAACAGTCCTGTGGTTTTTACTTCTGCCTGAATTTGGGTCATGTGTCTCTCAGTTCTTAGCGCATCCCTGGCCTGCATAAACAGGTCAGAATTACACCTTTAGACGCAACGTAGCGTGGTGAGATTGTGCTTTTGTTTTGAAAGTAAGGTGTGCTTTGCCCCAGGCATTCTTCTTCCAGATGCTACTCCATGGCAGCTGTACAACTTCATGGAAAGGTCTTGGTTTCAAAGAATAAGAACACCTTA
>NW_010414310.1:7398-14540 GCF_000710305.1 Buceros rhinoceros silvestris
TTGTTGAAAATTATTTTCTCTTCTTCAAATGGAAGAACGTTTAATGGATCAGAAAACAGAACCTGGAATTATGGCTATGGTTAAATATCAGTAAGAAGAGTTAAACAAGCCAAAGTCTTGTGCTGGCATCTAAATGTGGAAAGCACGATGTGTGCAAGTCTGGACCATTGTGAAAGTTAGACAGTGCTGCCCACTGCCTGGTGGTGCAGTCACAGCTACTTGGGCAGCTGAAGTGTTTGGAGAAGATGCACGGAGGGAATCCTGTCGTCAGTTTTGCTTGAGGGAGATGGAGTGAGCAAATCTAGTTCAGCATCAGCAGCTGAGAGACAACCAGGGGGCAGCAGTAGGTGCCTGCTGACCTTGTTTGCTTTTGCACACCAGCTTCTTCAAATTGCATATCCACACCGAAGTGATTTACTTGCTGTTTCACATCACTGCCCTTTCTTCCTGGTGATGGTCTGGTTTGCTTATAGTTCTCAAGTTGTTTGATGGTAAAATTAGTATTTTGACACTTGATAGAACTAATATGGTGATAGTATGGTACAGTAAATATTCTCTCCATGCTGAGTAATTAAACTGCAGCTGTTTGGAGTTCCTGCTATGAACGCTGAGTAACTGCTTCTACAGTAATTGTCACTGAGGTCTGCGCAATTTAATCCTGAGGTTTGGAAGCTGCTGCTGGGGAAACAGATCTCTGGATTATACGGGTGAATCCTAGCCTGGATGGGTAGCTACTCAGTTATGTCTTAGTGAGTACCTACTTGATAGCCTGTGTTGATTTTAACCTATTCTGTAGTGAATGAGTGTCTCAAAAATGAATAAAAAGCACGGGTAGCACAGGGCTGAAAAGGCAACAAGGAGCTGTGAAAACACTGTACTGCTTGTACCTGGTTATAGCTGTTGTAGTAAATCAGGATTTTCTTTCAGTCTGACTGTCACCATGTGCTTCTCACCAGTGCTGAACTCATTTCAAATCTGGTATTCCTGATTAGCCCCCTCCGAGCTTGGTCACCGTTCAGTCAAAAAGTGCAGTAGACATTGCTCCTGGGTTTGCTAGATGACCGAATTCATTTGTAGGTGCCTGGTAATATTAAAGAACAGAACCGCACTTCTGAGGAAACTGAGGGGTAGAGCTGGATCACAGTAATAGTGTGTTCAGAGGTAACACAAGAACGCTTTCTTTCTGTTTGGAGAAGAATGCCAAACGAGCGGGAGCTGAGCTCACGTCAGTGTGCGCTCTCATTTAAATACGTGTATTGCCCTGTTAAAGACCAGTTACGTTATTTCATACCTAAATGGACAACCTTTGTACAAAAGGTGCTGATCCTCAATCTATATCCCCACTATTTTAATACTCAAAGCTATCAATATTTAAAGATTTAATGAGCATTTAATTCTTTATGTATATAAGAAAATCACTTAACTACCTAACAGTGGTGTACGAACTTGGAAGAGTAGCTCTAATGAGCCGTGGTTAATTGGGGAGACTTTGTGCTGCTGATTTACAGATTGATAAATGTTGGCTTTCTTGCCAAGTTGTTTATGTTCACAACTTTGCCTTATTCAGAGCACTGTCCTTTTAAGAGAGCTTTTAAAAATAGCAGAAGTTGAAGGGAGTAGAGTTGGAGTGTAATATACACTAGTTGTGTCTGATCTTAAATTAAAAAAAAGTGAAGTCACTAGTACAGACAGTTAGGAGGTTTGTTTTTTTTTTTAAAAGTTCAGTTTAAACCTAGCTCACTTGGCTGGATAAACTGGGACTTCTACCAGGTTCTACCCTCAAACCATTGGAAAAATCATGGATTTCCTATCTTTGGGTGAAGTCTGGCTTCAGCCAGCCAGATCTCATCTTCCACAAACGTTCTGACTCAGCCCGTTTAACTTTGGGGTTTTCTGTTTTCTAGACCACAGTGAAGTCTTTCATTTGGTTTGGATTAATCCTTTTTTTATCGATCATGGTGTATCAAAAATGCAGGAATGTTGCAAATGCATTTTAGTATGACTAGAAAGAAATGCATTGTAGTGTGGTGATTTCGGAGGGAGTTCTTATTGTTCAGGCCTGAGAAAAGGACAGTGCTCTGGCTTTCTGAAATACGCCTGCCGAATTCTGATTGACACGTGAATCATTTTTGTTTTCTTTTTGTCTCTTCCCAAATCTCCACCATGAATTCTCATGCTTGCTTCCCTCCCATAACATTCCCTTCACACTCCCATCCCATGACACTTCTTCACAGCTTTGTTCATCGTGGACGGCCTGAACCTCTGGACCTTCACCTGGGCATGTTCCTCCCCACACTTCTCACCCAGGCAACCCCAGAGCAGCAGGATCGCTTCTTCATGCCTGCCTGGAACCTGGAGATCATTGGCACTTATGCCCAGACTGAAATGGGCCATGGTACAGTACATTCCCTACATGCTCTTTCTGAGAATGGCTTTGTGTACGGAGGGTTCCCCTGCCTGGGAAGAGTGGTGTGTGTTTACCCCACAACCCCACACAAGCAGTTGTGGCTACGGGGAAAAGTGAACTGAATTTTTTAATGGATGGTTATGCCACGTGCTGCTTGCCCTTTTTTCTCCTGTGGGAGAGTTTGATGTCTGTAGTTCTGTCTGTGAGCACAGTGAGTGCTCCTCTTGTGCCATTCAAACCGGTATGGGTCATGGTGGATGGCTCTGGTGATGTCACTTTGATGACAGCTGTTCATCTCTGCACTTCCCATTCTTTCCAGTGTGATTTCTGCTTTGCTCTACTTAATGTTCAGTGTGAGGACAAAATGACAGAGCTTTAAGGTGCTGAAAGAGGTGCCATAGAAGAGTTGCTTGTCACCTTGGGACTGACCTTGGATCAGAGAACATATTAATGACTTGGTTCCAATGCTTATGTTTTGTGGGGAGGTTTATTCCCCTAGTTCCTTAGTTCACTCCCTTGTGTTCTTTTTAAATGGATGATGAATTGTTTATTTTAAATTCTCTTTCTCAAGCAGACTGGGGTTTTTTGTTGCTGTTCCTTTGCTTTCGAGCTTTGAAATGGATTTTGGGAACTCCAGCAGTATTGTGCTTGCCATCCTTTGAATTGAAAGGGAGGATATTATGCCTTGGGAAACTGATTTTGAGATCTGAGAGTGGCAAATAAGAATTGTTTTCTAAAAATGAGCAGGATTCACCTTTGTGCTGAAGTGAAATGTAGAGACTGAATGAAGCATAATGGAACTGCAAGTCTGGAGAATCTCTTGCACCTAGTGAGGTTTGAAGATCCTTTTCTGGCAAAGTAAATCTGTGTTAAGCTGCCTGTGGAAGTCTACCATTAACTCCAGTGCTTTGGAAACGTGGCTGCATCAAGGTGATCTCCTTTTTCACATCGAAGCTCTTGCGTAGAGTCCCTGGCTGTGTCTTGCGCTGTCAGTCCAGACTATCAGGAACGTTCACAGCTTGTCTGTTTAAGCAAGCAGGCCCAGAGACCTTTTTTTACGCATGCAGGGACAACGCTCCTGCTGAGGCAGGTGTGTGTGAAGGAAAGAGCTAAGAGCAGAAGACAAAGACTATTCCTGGAGTTGTGACCTTCATCTTTTTGCAGTCTGTTCATCTACCTGCATCAGGACACTGGCATGCACATGTCAGTCCTTGCTGTCCTGGGGCTGTGGACAGCCTCGTTTGGGAGAAACTGCTCCACTGAGTGAGGAGGACATAGGCCTGGTGAGGGGATGAAGAGGTGATAGGTGCTACTTATTTCATCTTGTGGCTGAACAGTATATGATTTTTAGTTTGCAATTTAAGCAGGTTGCGGTTTTAGTGAAATCCAGGTGAGGGTGTTTTTGTGGACCTTTTTAACTGAGTAGGGGCTTCTGGTGTGTAATAGCAAAAAGGTGACAGATTGGAGGTGCTTGGAAAACTAGTCTTAGACCACTGGGGAAAAAACATGTTTTCTGAGAACTGGCTTCAGGTCCCAGAATATGGTCTGACTCCCACTTGTTCTTCCATATTTTGTTGATATCTGGTCCTTTCTATAGTCCAAAAGTGAAGTTAAAATTTGTACATAGACCAGTGCTGTCCTTGTCTCTGTTTTTTTTTGGCTGACCTTTTGCCGAAATAAGGTCTTTGCTTATTTTCAGGAACTCATCTTCGGGGTCTGGAAACTACAGCTACTTATGACCCTGCTACCCAGGAATTCATCCTCAACAGCCCCACCGTGACCTCCATTAAGTGGTGGCCGGGTGGACGTAAGTGCCTCGCTCTGTGTCTGAATCTGGAAGATGTATGGAAAAACTTTGGGTGGCAATGTCCTGTGTGTCATAGCTACAGAATGGTGATGGGAAGATGGACCAAAGAGCTGGCTGAAAGGCAGTTACTCTGGCA
This sequence comes from Buceros rhinoceros silvestris, assembly GCF_000710305.1. NCBI lineage: Eukaryota > Metazoa > Chordata > Aves > Bucerotiformes > Bucerotidae > Buceros > Buceros rhinoceros. Next base: position 11,749 of record NW_010414310.1, read on the forward strand.
CAACAAGAAACAGACTTACCAGAGCCCACATAAGCTTTGGATTATCTGTGCACTCTGAATTGTTTTCAGCATCATTCACACTGTGGATTTAGTGTAATTTTTGATGGGTTGTATATCAGAAGCTTTTATACTTCTTCAGCTCCCTGTGTAGGTTTGTCGGTCCAGCTTCCGTTGACTTGAGCAACAGCATGTTTCTAGCTGTAGAATTTGAATGATAACCAATCTTGTAAATCTGGTTTTCTAACACGTCATGGTTCAGGTAATCTCAGGTTCTGCTTTAAGGAAAGATACTCTGTGTGTGTAAGTCTGATTTTTTTATTTATTTATTTATTTTATTTTTCCCCCTCTTACAACTCCCATTCCTGCAGTGGGAAAGACGTCGAACCATGCCATTGTTCTGGCTCAGCTCTACACTCAGGGCCAGTGCAAGGGACTGCATGCCTTCATTGTTCCCATACGGCAGCTGGGCACCCATGAACCTTTGCCAGGTAAAAACGAACGTCAAGGGAATGAATGTTTCTCTCTCACTATATACAGCTGCAGGTGTCCCGTCAATGTGCATGGCTTATTTCACCAGCTGATTTCAGTGAGTAAATGGTAGGTGACAGGCCTTAAAGGAGTCTTCCTTGTGACTGAACTACCTCTAAATGATCTTTCATGTCCAACTTTCAATGTGAAAGTTAGTTTGGGATTTGATTCTATTCCAGTGTTTCCCAGCTGTGCTGAGGCAGCATGTCCTGCGTTTTCAAGGGAGAGAATCCCTTTCATCATTCTCTAGCTATAGGTGAGCTGGATGATCCTAAGAGACAACTCCCCCGCTGACTGGATAGCAGGGCTGCATGAGCATTATGAAAGTCCCTGTGTTTTGCTGTCCACTCTTCCTTCAGAGAGATTAAGGACCTCATTAGCTGTTGTCCATAACGATGCCAGGACTTGCTTGAACACTGAACACTCTCTTTGTTGGAGAAGGCTTGAACCTCCTTTTAACACAAGCGGCTTTCTCTGCGGCAGGTATTACAGTGGGAGACATTGGGCCAAAATTTGGTTATGATGAAATGGATAATGGTTACCTGAAAATGGACAACTTCAGAATTCCTCGGGAAAACATGCTGATGAAATACGCCCAGGTAAAGTGGTGAATTTTAGCATATGTTGTTAGTGTTGGGCACTTGAAATGCTCATGTGTGGTTGAACAGAGTAATAACAGGACTGTAGGTTACTTGTAAGTGCTTCTTGTTGAGTTTAGAACTTCATGTGAACATATGAAAGAGAGAATTATTTAAAAACTCAACAGTCTGTATTTTGTTTTGGCAGGTTGAACCGGATGGCACCTACGTGAAACCAGTCAGTGACAAGCTGACCTACGGGACCATGGTGTTCATCCGATCTCTCATTGTAGGCGATTCAGCTCGCTCCCTGTCCCGGGCTTGTACCATTGCCATCCGCTACAGTGCCGTGAGACACCAGTCTGAGCTAAAGCCGGGGTAAGTGCAGTGAAGCAAAAGAGCAGCTGAAGTGCTGAGGGGGAATTCCCAAATACTGGAAGGAAAAGGGACTGTGGTTAATGCTGTTTGCTTTGGCACTTGATAGTTTCAGAACATTGTTTCATCCTGAGAAGCGAGTGATCTTTCATTCCTGACAGCCAAAGTGCCTCCCCCCTGCCAGAGGCTGCTGCTGTGTGGTCTGCCATAGTCTGGCTTGGTGCGGTGGCTTGTACTCTCCGAGTGGAGGAGCTATGTAGAGTTGAGTAGGACTCACAGCAGTGTGCTGGCCACTGGCATACTAACTCATCTGTGTTTTGCTCTAGGGAACCAGAACCCCAGATCTTGGATTATCAGACCCAACAATACAAACTCTTCCCTCTCCTGGCAACGGCGTATGCTTTTCACTTTGTGGGAGCCTACATTAAAGACACCTATCGCCGGATTAGTGGAGACATTAACGAAGGGGATCTGAGTGAGCTGCCAGAGGTACACAGTCCTCTGATTTTTATGTAAGATTTCTTTACAGCATGGGAAAAAAGGCATCAAGCCTTTCTAGCTTTACTCACGAGACATCTTATACTTCATTCAATTCAGCGATCCCACGCTCAGTATGTGCTGGTGACTTTTATTTCTTATTCGCACTAGTCCTTTAGCAACCTTTTATAAAAAAAATCAGGGAGTAATGAGCACTAAGAAAGCTACTGTAAATATATTATTTAAAAAGGTGACTTTCCAGGAGTGATGGCAAATGGCTTGAGAGTGGTGTTACGACTGGTCTTATGCTTGTGCTGTAGCTTCATGATTGTTCTTCCAGGTGCCTAGGGTAGAACTGGAGCATTGATCAAAGGTACTGGTACAGTACTGGGAGGTGAGGGCTGTGAAATGTCGGTTTTCAGTTAGGGATTCTGTCTGAGAACCTAAAGTGACAACAGGCGATTGAAAAAGGTCTTCTACATAACATATAGAAACAGAAAGGATGGGGGGTACTCAAAAGAAGTCTTCACATGTACAGAGGTTTTCATATAAATAGTTCAGCTCAGGATAGAGTCCTTACAAGAAAAACAAGACCCTGTGGAACACTGGAAGGATGGTGTTGACTTTTTTTTGGGGGGGGAGCTGCAGTACTTAGCATGTGTATGTGCAAGCTAAGAATAGATCATAATCTAAACTGGCTTTGCTTTTGTCCCTCAGCTCCATGCACTGACAGCAGGGCTGAAGGCGTTCACTTCCTGGACTGCCAATGCTGGCATTGAGGAATGTCGGATGGCGTGTGGTGGGCATGGCTACTCTCGCTGCAGTGGCATTCCT